>NW_020651193.1:584355-658156 GCF_003573695.1 Papaver somniferum | reverse complement strand
ATTATTGTATTGAACAAATGAATCCATGTAAATGAATCTATTCATTTTTTAAATTAATCATTATTGTATTAATTAAAGTTTTTTCCATTTTCTGTAAATCCACAGTTACCATGGCAATCAGATTATGTCATCCTTATTTCTCTGGAACGCTCGTAACGTGTTTGAAAAATGCTCTAGAGAGATCTCCCTAATGTGGTCCGTGTTAGTGAATTAGTTAAATTAAATAATTATTCTTTAAACAATTATTGACGAAGACACGTATTTATTTACAAAAGTTGGCAGGGGGCTGAGAAACAAGTTGTGCTCCAACACAGATTGTGAATGGTCAACCAGTCATCTGTTAAGTCAACTGCTTGATTTGGATCCTCACCAAACTCAAATTCTGACAAAGTTAGGTACCAAAGGCAAAGGTGTGCCATTTTATAGGAATCAAACTCAAAATAACCCTTATTATAAAGATTGTCTACTTATATAACTCTCTTTGTCCCCCCAAGGTTTTGTGTAATCTCTTTTCGACTATTTTTCTCATAACTTCTTCATACGAAGTGGGAATGACCTCATTCTTTTTCTGTTACCCCTGTCTTTCAGTTCCCCACAGTATACAAGAAATTTTTTAGGATTTGGATGGTTAACAATTGGTGTTTCATCCTTATTTTCAATCTAAAGGATGACTTCCTCTTTATTTTTGGAATCAATATACTTAGAAATGCAATTTGCATAACATGTAGAGCCTTTAAATGTATTATTTTTTTTACCGTAATCATTTTTTAGAAAATTTTATAATAAAACTGAGTTTATCTAGTTTATAGTTTGGTTTTAAAAAAAGGATTTCAAATTCTAACAAAGTCAATAGACTTCCTTGAGTAAATGCATCCAAAATGCAAGCTTCTTTCGACTCTCAAGCCTCTAGACATGTAATTTGTGCCGAAAATATTTTTTCTAAACATTTTCTATTAAAGGGGAGTCTTTCTCTTTCATGATTTGGTTTTGATCATAGAGTTCCGACATCTAACGAAGCCTGCGGACTTCTTTGTGTCATTTGTGTTTATGATATTTTATTCAAATTTTGCAATGATTCTCTAGCTTAAAGAAGATACTAGAATCGTTAAGAGGTTATGCACGGTTGCAAACCTTATCCCCTTCTTTAAATGTTTTATTATAGGTAATCTATGACCTTTTTAAGAGATTAGAAGTTCATTATTTGAAGTGATATTTTTTGTTTGGTGCCTATAAAATTGTGCACTTTTGTGTTTTGTGCCTAACTTTGTCAAAATCTGAGTTGGGTGCCCAGTCAACGAATTGACGTTGATTGACCGTGTTGACCATCCAATTTAGAGTTAAAATTGTGAAATGACTAAAAAAATTCTAAACTTCGTTTTATTCACTAAATGCACCTTATCTTCTACATACTCCATGTTTGAGAAATAAGAGTTGTTGATTTTCTTTCACGATGTTTTAGGTTCCACTCTTAATACCATCGCCATCTTCTTTCATTGCTAATCTCAAATAATACACTGAGCTACTGTTATTTTCTCATATGACCATTAGTTTTCACAAAATTAAATCCAAAGTATAAGCATAGCTCCCTTCATTTTTACCCTTAAATCATCTAAAATCTATCTCTCATGTAAACCCCAATAATCGTTTCCTTAAACCTTCAAACTAACCATTATTGTATTGAACAAATGAATCCATGTAAATGAATCTATTCATTTTTTAAATTAATCATTATTGTATTAATTAAAGTTTTTTCCATTTTCTGTAAATCCACAGTTACCATGGCAATCAGATTATGTCATCCTTATTTCTCTGGAACGCTCGTAACGTGTTTGAAAAATGCTCTAGAGAGATCTCCCTAATGTGGTCCGTGTTAGTGAATTAGTTAAATTAAATAATTATTGTTTAAACAATTATTGACGAAGACACGTATTTATTTACAAAAGTTGGCAGGGGGCCGAGAAACAAGTTGTGCTCCAACACAGATTGTGAATGGTCAACCAGTCATCTGTTAAGTCAACTGCTTGATTTGGATCCTCACCAAACTCAAATTCTGACAAAGTTAGGTACCAAAGGAAAAGGTGTGCCATTTTATAGGAATCAAACTCAAAATAACCCTTATTATAAAGATTGTCTACTTATATAACTCTCTTTGTCCCCCCAAGGTTTTGTGTAATCTCTTTTCGACTATTTTTCTCATAACTTCTTCATACGAAGTGGGAATGACCTCATTCTTTTTCTGTTACCCCTGTCTTTCAGTTCCCCACAGTATACAAGAAATTTTTTAGGATTTGGATGGTTAACAATTGGTGTTTCATCCTTATTTTCAATCTAAAGGATGACTTCCTCTTTATTTTTGGAATCAATATACTTAGAAATGCAATTTGCATAACATGTAGAGCCTTTAAATGTATTATTTTTTTTACCGTAATCATTTTTTAGAAAATTTTATAATAAAACTGAGTTTATCTAGTTTATAGTTTGGTTTTAAAAAAGGATTTCAAATTCTAACAAAGTCAATAGACTTCCTTGAGTAAATGCATCCTAAATGCAAGCTTCTTTCGACTCTCAAGCCTCTAGACATGTAATTTGTGCCGAAAATATTTTTTCTAAACATTTTTTATTAAAGGGGAGTCTTTCTCTTTCATGATTTGGTTTTGATCATAGAGTTCCGACATCTAACGAAGCCTGCAGACTTCTTTGTGTCATTTGTGTTTATGATATTTTATTCAAATTTTGCAATGATTCTCTAGCTTAAAGAAGATACTAGAATCGTTAAGAGGTTATGCACGGTTGCAAACCTTATCCCCTTCTTTAAATGTTTTATTATAGGTAATCTATGACCTTTTTAAGAGATTAGAAGTTCATTATTTGAAGTGATATTTTTTGTTTGGTGCCTATAAAATTGTGCACTTTTGCGTTTTGTGCCTAACTTTGTCAAAATCTGAGTTGGGTGCCCAGTCAACGAATTGACGTTGATTGACCGTGTTGACCATCCAATTTAGAGTTAAAATTGTGAAATGACTAAAAAAATTCTAAACTTCGTTTTATTCACTAAATGCACCTTATCTTCTACATACTCCATGTTTGAGAAATAAGAGTTGTTGATTTTCTTTCACGATGTTTTAGGTTCCACTCTTAATACCATCGCCATCTTCTTTCATTGCTAATCTCAAATAATACACTGAGCTACTGTTATTTTCTCATATGACCATTAGTTTTCACAAAATTAAATCCAAAGTATAAGCATAGCTCCCTTCATTTTTACCCTTAAATCATCTAAAATCTATCTCTCATGTAAACCCCAATAATCGTTTCCTTAAACCTTCAAACTAACTATTATTGTATTGAACAAATGAATCCATGTAAATGAATCTATTCATTTTTTAAATTAATCATTATTGTATTAATTAAAGTTTTTTCCATTTTCTGTAAATCCATAGTTACCATGGCAATCAGATTATGTCATCCTTATTTCTCTGGAACGCTCGTAACGTGTTTGAAAAATGCTCTAGAGAGATCTCCCTAATGTGGTCCGTGTTAGTGAATTAGTTAAATTAAATAATTATTCTTTAAACAATTATTGACGAAGACACGTATTTATTTACAAAAGTTGGCAGGGGGCTGAGAAACAAGTTGTGCTCCAACACAGATTGTGAATGGTCAACCAGTCATCTGTTAAGTCAACTGCTTGATTTGGATCCTCACCAAACTCAAATTCTGACAAAGTTAGGTACCAAAGGCAAAGGTGTGCCATTTTATAGGAATCAAACTCAAAATAACCCTTATTATAAAGATTGTCTACTTATATAACTCTCTTTGTCCCCCCAAGGTTTTGTGTAATCTCTTTTCGACTATTTTTCTCATAACTTCTTCATACGAAGTGGGAATGACCTCATTCTTTTTCTGTTACCCCTGTCTTTCAGTTCCCCACAGTATACAAGAAATTTTTTAGGATTTGGATGGTTAACAATTGGTGTTTCATCCTTATTTTCAATCTAAAGGATGACTTCCTCTTTATTTTTGGAATCAATATACTTAGAAATGCAATTTGCATAACATGTAGAGCCTTTAAATGTATTATTTTTTTTACCGTAATCATTTTTTAGAAAATTTTATAATAAAACTGAGTTTATCTAGTTTATAGTTTGGTTTTAAAAAAAGGATTTCAAATTCTAACAAAGTCAATAGACTTCCTTGAGTAAATGCATCCAAAATGCAAGCTTCTTTCGACTCTCAAGCCTCTAGACATGTAATTTGTGCCGAAAATATTTTTTCTAAACATTTTTTATTAAAGGGGAGTCTTTCTCTTTCATGATTTGGTTTTGATCATAGAGTTCCGACATCTAACGAAGCCTGCAGACTTCTTTGTGTCATTTGTGTTTATGATATTTTATTCAAATTTTGCAATGATTCTCTAGCTTAAAGAAGATACTAGAATCGTTAAGAGGTTATGCACGGTTGCAAACCTTATCCCCTTCTTTAAATGTTTTATTATAGGTAATCTATGACCTTTTTAAGAGATTAGAAGTTCATTATTTGAAGTGATATTTTTTGTTTGGTGCCTATAAAATTGTGCACTTTTGCGTTTTGTGCCTAACTTTGTCAAAATCTGAGTTGGGTGCCCAGTCAACGAATTGACGTTGATTGACCGTGTTGACCATCCAATTTAGAGTTAAAATTGTGAAATGACTAAAAAAATTCTAAACTTCGTTTTATTCACTAAATGCACCTTATCTTCTACATACTCCATGTTTGAGAAATAAGAGTTGTTGATTTTCTTTCACGATGTTTTAGGTTCCACTCTTAATACCATCGCCATCTTCTTTCATTGCTAATCTCAAATAATACACTGAGCTACTGTTATTTTCTCATATGACCATTAGTTTTCACAAAATTAAATCCAAAGTATAAGCATAGCTCCCTTCATTTTTACCCTTAAATCATCTAAAATCTATCTCTCATGTAAACCCCAATAATCGTTTCCTTAAACCTTCAAACTAACTATTATTGTATTGAACAAATGAATCCATGTAAATGAATCTATTCATTTTTTAAATTAATCATTATTGTATTAATTAAAGTTTTTTCCATTTTCTGTAAATCCACAGTTACCATGGCAATCAGATTATGTCATCCTTATTTCTCTGGAACGCTCGTAACGTGTTTGAAAAATGCTCTAGAGAGATCTCCCTAATGTGGTCCGTGTTAGTGAATTAGTTAAATTAAATAATTATTCTTTAAACAATTATTGACGAAGACACGTATTTATTTACAAAAGTTGGCAGGGGGGCGAGAAACAAGTTGTGCTCCAACACAGATTGTGAATGGTCAACCAGTCATCTGTTAAGTCAACTGCTTGATTTGGATCCTCACCAAACTCAAATTCTGACAAAGTTAGGTACCAAAGGCAAAGGTGTGCCATTTTATAGGAATCAAACTCAAAATAACCCTTATTATAAAGATTGTCTACTTATATAACTCTCTTTGTCCCCCCAAGGTTTTGTGTAATCTCTTTTCGACTATTTTTCTCATAACTTCTTCATACGAAGTGGGAATGACCTCATTCTTTTCCTGTTACCCCTGTCTTTCAGTTCCCCACAGTATACAAGAAATTTTTTAGGATTTGGATGGTTAACAATTGGTGTTTCATCCTTATTTTCAATCTAAAGGATGACTTCCTCTTTATTTTTGGAATCAATATACTTAGAAATGCAATTTGCATAACATGTAGAGCCTTTAAATGTATTATTTTTTTTACCGTAATCATTTTTTAGAAAATTTTATAATAAAACTGAGTTTATCTAGTTTATAGTTTGGTTTTAAAAAAAGGATTTCAAATTCTAACAAAGTCAATAGACTTCCTTGAGTAAATGCATCCAAAATGCAAGCTTCTTTCGACTCTCAAGCCTCTAGACATGTAATTTGTGCCGAAAATATTTTTTCTAAACATTTTCTATTAAAGGGGAGTCTTTCTCTTTCATGATTTGGTTTTGATCATAGAGTTCCGACATCTAACGAAGCCTGCGGACTTCTTTGTGTCATTTGTGTTTATGATATTTTATTCAAATTTTGCAATGATTCTCTAGCTTAAAGAAGATACTAGAATCGTTAAGAGGTTATGCACGGTTGCAAACCTTATCCCCTTCTTTAAATGTTTTATTATAGGTAATCTATGACCTTTTTAAGAGATTAGAAGTTCATTATTTGAAGTGATATTTTTTGTTTGGTGCCTATAAAATTGTGCACTTTTGTGTTTTGTGCCTAACTTTGTCAAAATCTGAGTTGGGTGCCCAGTCAACGAATTGACGTTGATTGACCGTGTTGACCATCCAATTTAGAGTTAAAATTGTGAAATGACTAAAAAAATTCTAAACTTCGTTTTATTCACTAAATGCACCTTATCTTCTACATACTCCATGTTTGAGAAATAAGAGTTGTTGATTTTCTTTCACGATGTTTTAGGTTCCACTCTTAATACCATCGCCATCTTCTTTCATTGCTAATCTCAAATAATACACTGAGCTACTGTTATTTTCTCATATGACCATTAGTTTTCACAAAATTAAATCCAAAGTATAAGCATAGCTCCCTTCATTTTTACCCTTAAATCATCTAAAATCTATCTCTCATGTAAACCCCAATAATCGTTTCCTTAAACCTTCAAACTAACCATTATTGTATTGAACAAATGAATCCATGTAAATGAATCTATTCATTTTTTAAATTAATCATTATTGTATTAATTAAAGTTTTTTCCATTTTCTGTAAATCCACAGTTACCATGGCAATCAGATTATGTCATCCTTATTTCTCTGGAACGCTCGTAACGTGTTTGAAAAATGCTCTAGAGAGATCTCCCTAATGTGGTCCGTGTTAGTGAATTAGTTAAATTAAATAATTATTCTTTAAACAATTATTGACGAAGACACGTATTTATTTACAAAAGTTGGCAGGGGGCCGAGAAACAAGTTGTGCTCCAACACAGATTGTGAATGGTCAACCAGTCATCTGTTAAGTCAACTGCTTGATTTGGATCCTCACCAAACTCAAATTCTGACAAAGTTAGGTACCAAAGGCAAAGGTGTGCCATTTTATAGGAATCAAACTCAAAATAACCCTTATTATAAAGATTGTCTACTTATATAACTCTCTTTGTCCCCCCAAGGTTTTGTGTAATCTCTTTTCGACTATTTTTCTCATAACTTCTTCATACGAAGTGGGAATGACCTCATTCTTTTTCTGTTACCCCTGTCTTTCAGTTCCCCACAGTATACAAGAAATTTTTTAGGATTTGGATGGTTAACAATTGGTGTTTCATCCTTATTTTCAATCTAAAGGATGACTTCCTCTTTATTTTTGGAATCAATATACTTAGAAATGCAATTTGCATAACATGTAGAGCCTTTAAATGTATTATTTTTTTTACCGTAATCATTTTTTAGAAAATTTTATAATAAAACTGAGTTTATCTAGTTTATAGTTTGGTTTTAAAAAAAGGATTTCAAATTCTAACAAAGTCAATAGACTTCCTTGAGTAAATGCATCCAAAATGCAAGCTTCTTTCGACTCTCAAGCCTCTAGACATGTAATTTGTGCCGAAAATATTTTTTCTAAACATTTTCTATTAAAGGGGAGTCTTTCTCTTTCATGATTTGGTTTTGATCATAGAGTTCCGACATCTAACGAAGCCTGCGGACTTCTTTGTGTCATTTGTGTTTATGATATTTTATTCAAATTTTGCAATGATTCTCTAGCTTAAAGAAGATACTAGAATCGTTAAGAGGTTATGCACGGTTGCAAACCTTATCCCCTTCTTTAAATGTTTTATTATAGGTAATCTATGACCTTTTTAAGAGATTAGAAGTTCATTATTTGAAGTGATATTTTTTGTTTGGTGCCTATAAAATTGTGCACTTTTGCGTTTTGTGCCTAACTTTGTCAAAATCTGAGTTGGGTGCCCAGTCAACGAATTGACGTTGATTGACCGTGTTGACCATCCAATTTAGAGTTAAAAATGTGAAATGTCTAATAAAATTCTAAACTCCGTTTTATTCACTAACTGCGCCTTATCTTCTACATACTCCATGTTTGAGAAATGATAGTTGTTGATTTTCATTCACGAGGTTTTAGGTTCCACTCTTAATACCATCGTCATCTTCTTTCATTGCTAATCTCAAATCATACACTAAGCTACTATTATTTTCTCATATGACCATTAGTTTACACAAAATTAAATCCAAAGTATAAGCATGGCTCCCTTCATTTTTTACCCATAAATCATCCAAAATCTATCTGTCATGTAAACCCCAATAATCGTTTCCTTAAACCTTCAAACTAACCATTAGTGTATTGAACAAATGAATCCATGTAAATGACTTTATTTTTATTTTTCAAATTAATTATTACTGTATAATTAAATTTTTTTCCATTTTCTATAAATCCATAGTTATTATGGCAATCAGATTATGTCAGCCTTATTTCTCTGGAACGCTCGTAACGTGTTTAAAAAATGCTCTAGAGTGATTTCCCTAATGTGGTCCGTGTTGGTGAATTAGTTAAATCAAATAATCTAGGGTCCGGGGTTCGGGGTTCTCAAACCGTATCTCCTTATTTAATTTGACTAATTTACTAACACGGACCACATTAGGGAAATCTCTTTAGAGCATTTTTCAAACACGTTACGAGCGTTCCAGAGAAATAAGGCTGACATAATTTAATTCCCATGGTAACTAAGGATTTACATAAAATGGAAACAAATTTAAAGAATACAATATTGATTAATTTGAAAAATGAATAGAGTCATTTACATGGATTCATTTGTTCAATACAATAATGGTTAGTTTGAAGGTTTAAAGAAACGATTATTGGGGTTTACATGAGAGATAGATTTTGGATGATTTACGGGTAAAAATTGAAGGAATCTATGCTTATACTTTGGATTTAATTTTGTGTAAACTAATGGTCATATGACAGAATAACAGTAGCTCAGTGTATGATTAGAGATTAGCAAAGAAAGAAGGAGATAAGATTTGCAACCGTTAATAACTTATCAACGATTCTAGGATCTTCTTTAAGCTAGAGAATCATTGAAAAATTTGAATAAAATATCATAAACACAAATGACACAAGGAAGTCTGCAGGCTTCGTTAGATGTCAGAACTCTATGATCAAGACCAAATCATGAAACCTAAAGACTACCCTTTAATAGAAAATGTTCAGAAAAAATATTTCCGCACAAATTACATGTCTAGAGGCTTGAGAGTCTAAGAAACCTTGCATTTTGGGTGAGTTTATTCAAGGAAGTCTACTGACTTCGTTAGAATTCGAAATCCTTTATTTTGAAAAAATACTATAAACTAGATAAACTCAGTTTTATTATAAAATTTTCTAAAAATAAATTGGTAAAAAATAATACATTTAAAGGCTCTACATGTTATCCAAACTGCATTTCTACGTATGTTGATTCCAAAAATAAAGAGGGAAGTCATCCTTTACATTGAAAATAAGGATGAAACACCAATTGCTAAGCGTCCAAATCCTGAAATTTTTCTTGTATACCGTGGGGAACTGAAAGAGAGAGGTAACAGAAAAACATTGAGGTCATTCCCGCTTCGTATGAAGAAGTTATGAGCAAAATAGTCGAAAAAGAGATTAAACAAAACCTTGGGGGAAAAAGAGAGTTATATAAGTAGACAATATTTATAATAAGGGGTATTTTGAGTTTGGTGCCTATAAAATGGCACACCTTTGCCTTTGGTACCTAACTTTTCGGAATTTGAGTTTGGTGTGGCTCCCAATCAAGCAGTTGACTTAACGGATGACTGGTGGACCGTTTACAAGTTGTGTTGGAGCACAACTTGTTGCTTGGCCCCCCGCCAACTTTTGTAAATAAATACGTGTCTTTGTGAATAATTTTTTAAACAATCATTATTTAATTTAACTAGTTCACTAACACGGACCACGGTAGGGAAATCTCTCTAGATCATTTTCCAAACACGTTACGAGCGTTCCAGAGAAATAAGGCTGACTTATCTGACTGCCATGATAACTATGGATTTACATAAAATGGAAACAAATTTAATTAATACAATAATGATTAATTTGAAAAATGAATAGGGTCATTTACATGGATTCATTTGTTCAATACAATAATGGTTAGTTTGAAGGTTTAAGGAAATGATTATTGGGGTTGTTATGAGAGATAGATTTTGGATGATTTACCGGTAAACAATGAAGGGAGCTATGCTTATACTTTAGATTTAATTTTGTGTAGACGTGTGCTCATATGAGAAAATAACAGTAGCTTAGTGTATGATTTGAAATTTGCAATGAAAGAAGATGGCAATGGTATTAAGAGTGGAACCTAAAACGTCGTGAATGAAAATCAACAACTCTCATTTCTCAAACATGGAGTATGTAGAAGATAAGGCGCAGTTAGTGAATAAAACAGAGTTTAGAATTTTATTAGACATTTCACATTTTTAACTCTAAATTGGATGGTCAACACGGTCAATCAACACCAATTCGTTGACTGGGCACCAAACTAAGATATTGACAAAGTTAGGCACCAAACGCGAAAGTGTACCATTTTATAGGCACCAAACTCGAAATATACCTTCTAAAAATGAACTTCTAATGTCTTAAAAAGGTCATAGGTTACCTATAATAAAACATGGAAAGAAGGATATAAGGTTTGCAACCGTAAATAACTTCTCAACGATTCTGGGATCTTCTTTAAGCTAGATAATCATCGCAAAAATTGAATAAAATACCAAAAACACAAATGACTCAAGGAAGTCCGTAGGCTTCGTTAGATGTCAGAACTCTATGATCAAGACCAAATCATGAAACAGAAAGATTCCCCTTTAATAGAAAATTTTCAGAAAAAAAATTTCCTGCACAAATTACATGCCTAGAGGCTTGAGAGTCAAAAAAATCTTTCATTTTGGATGCATTAACTCAAGGAAGTCCAGTGACTTCGTTAGAAGTCGAAATTCTTTTTTTAAAACCAAACTATAAACTAGATAACCTCATTTTTATTATAAAATGTTCTAAAACATGATTGTGGTAAAAAATAATACATTTAAAGGCTCTACATGTTATCCAAATTGCATTTCTACGTATGTTGATTCCAAAAATAAAGAGGGAAATCATCCTTTACATTGAAAATAAGGATGAAACACCAATTGCTAAGCGTCCAAATCCTAAATATTTTCCTGTATACTGTGGGGAACTTAAAGACAGAGGTAACAGAAAAAGAATGAGGTCATTCACACTTCGTATGAAGAAGTTATGAGCAAAATAGTCGAAAAAGAGATTACACAAAACCTTGGGGGACAAAGAGAGTTATATAAGTAGTCAATATTTATAATAAGGGGTATTTTTAGTTTGGTGCCTATAATATGGCACACCTTTGCCTTTGGTACCTAACTTTGTCGGAATTTGAGTTTGGTGTGGGTCCCAATCAAGCAGTTGACTTAACGGATGACTGGTGGACCGTTCACAAGCTGTGTTGGAGCATAACTTGTTGCTCGCCCCCCCACCAACTTTTGTAAATAAATACGTGTCTTTGTGAATAATTGTTTAAACAATCATTATTTAATTTAACTAGTTCACTAACACGGACCACGATAGGGAAATATCTCTAGATCATTTTCCAAACACGTTACGAGCGTTCCAGAGAAATAAGGCAGACTTATCTGACTACCATGATAACTATGGATTTACATAAAATGGAAACAAATCTAATTAATACAATAATGATTAATTTGAAAAATGAATAGGTTCATTTACATGGAATCATTTTTTCAATACAATAATGGTTAGTTTGAAGGTTTAAGGAAACGATAATTGGCTTTTACATGAGAGATATATTTTGGATGATTTACCGGTAAACAATGAAGGGAGCCATGCTTATGCTTTGGATTTCATTTTTTCTAAACAGGTGGTCAAATGAGAAAATAACAGTAGCTCAGTGTATGATTTGAGATTAGCAATGAAAGAAGATGGCAATGGTATTAAGAGTGGAACCTAAAACCTCGTGAATGAAAATCAACAACTCTCATTTCTCAAACATTGAGTATGTAGAAGATAGGGTGCAGTTAGTGAATAAAACGGAGTTTAGAATTTTATCTGGCATTTCACATTTTTAACTCTAAATTGGATGGTCAACACGGTCAATCAACTCCAATTCGTTGACTGGGCACCAAACTCAGATATTGACAAAGTTAGGCACCAAACGCGAAAGTGTACCATTTTATAGGCACCAAACTCGAAATATCCCTTCTAATAATGAACTTATAATCTCTTAAAAAGGTCATACATTACCTATAATAAAACATGGAAAGAAGGATATAAGGTTTGCAACGGTTAATAACTTCTCAACGATTATGGGATCTTCTTTAAGCTAGATAATCATCGCAAAAATTGAATAAAATACCATAAACACAAATCACTCAAGGAAGTCCACATGCTTCGTTAGATTTCGGAACTCTATGATCAAGACCAAATCACGAAATATAAAGACTCCCCTTTAATAGAAAATTTTCAGAAAAAATATTTCCTGCACAAATTACATGTCTAGAGGCTTGAGAGTCGAAAAAAGCTTGCATTCTGGATGCATTGACTCAAGGAAGTCCAGTGACTTCGTTAGAAGTTGAAATCCTTTATTTAAAACCAAACTATAAACCAGATAAACTCATTTTTATTATAAAATTTTCTAAAAAATAATTGTGGTAAAAAATAATACATTTAAAGGCTCTACATGTTATCCAAATTGCATTTCTACGTATGTTGATTCCAAAAATAAAGAGGGAAGTCATCCTTTACATGGAAAATAAGGATGAAACACCAATTGCTAAGCGTCCGAATCCTATATATTTTACTGTATACTGTGGGGAACTTAAAGACAGAGGTAACAGAAAAAGAATGAGGTCATTCCCACTTCGTATGAAGAAGTTATGAGCAAAATAGTCGAAAAAGAGATTACACAAAACCTTGGGGGACAAAGAGGGTTATATAAGTAGACAATATTTACAATAAGGGTTATTTTGAGTTTGGTTCCTTTAAAATGGCACACCTTTTCCTTTGGTGCCTATCTTTGTCGGAATTTGAGTTTGGTGTGGGTCCCAACAAGGCAGTTGACTTAACGGATGACTGGTGGACCATTCCAAAGCTGTGTTGGAGCACAACTTGTTGCTCTCCCCCCCGCCAAATTTTGTAAATAAATACGTGTCTTTGTGAATAATTTTTTAAACAATCATTATTTAATTTAACTAGTTCAGTAATACGGAACACGGTAGGGAAATCTCTCTAGATCATTTTCCAAACACGTTACGAGCTTTCAAGAGAAATAAGGCTGACTTATCTGACTGCCATGATAACTATGGATTTACATAAAATGGAAAAAAAATTAATTAATAAAATAATGATTAATTGGAAAAATGAATAGGGTCATTTGCATGAATTCATTTGTTCAATACAATAATGGTTAGTTTGAAGGTTTAAGGAAACGATTACTGGGGTTTACATGAGAGATAGATTTTGGATGATTTACCGGTAAACAATGAAGGGAGCTATGCTTATACTTTGGATTTAATTTTGTGTAAACAGGTGGTTATATGAGAAAATAACAGTAGCTCAGTGTATGATTTGAGATTAGCAATGAGAGAAGATGGCAATGGTATTAAGAGTGGAACCTAAAACCTCGTGAATGAAAATCAACAACTCTCATTTCTCAAACATGGAGTATGTAGAAGATAGGGCGCAGTTAGTGAATAAATCGGAGGTTAGAATTTTATTAGACATTTCACATTTTTAACTCTAAATTGGATGGTCAACACGGTCAATCAACTCCAATTCGTTGACTGGGCACCAAACTTAGATATTTACAAAGTTAGGCACCAAACGTGAAAGTGTACCATTTTATAGGCACCAAAATCGAAATATCCCTTCTAATAATGAACTTCTAATCTCTTAAAAAGGTCATAGATTACCTATAATAAAACATGGAAACAAGGATATAAGGTTTCCAACCGTTAATAACTTCTCAACGATTATGGGATCTTCTTTAAGCTAGATAATCATCGCAAAATTTGAATAAAATACCATAAACACAAATGACTCAAGGAAGTCCGCAGGCTTCGTTAGATGTCGGAACTCTATGATCAAGACCAAATCATGAAACAGAAAGACTCCCCTTTGTTAGAAAATTTTCAGAAAAAATATTTCCTGCACAAATTACATTTCTAGAGGCTTGAGAGTCGAAAAAAGCTTGCATTTTGGATGCATTGACTCAAGGAAGTCCAGTGACTTCGTTAGAAGTCGAAAACCTTTTTTCAAAAGCAAACTATAAACTAGATAAATTCATTTTTATTAAAAACTTTTCTAAAAAATGACTGTGGTAAACAATAATACATTTAAAGGCTCTACATGTTATCCAAATTGCATTTTTACGTATGTTGATTCCAAAAATAAAGAGGGAAGTCATCCTTTACATTGAAAATAAGGATGAAACACCAATCGCTAAGCGTCCAAATCCTAAAAAATTTCCTGTATACTTTGGGGAACTTAAAGGCAGAGGTAACAGAAAAAGAATGAGGTCATTCCCACTTCGTATGAAGAAGTTATGAGCAAAATAGTCGAAAAAGAGATTACACAAAACCTTGGGGGACAAAGAGGGTTATATAAGTAGACAATATTTATAATAAGGGTTATTTTGAGTTTGGTGCCTATAAAATGGCACACCTTTTCCTTTGGTGCCTAACTTTGTCAGAATTTGAGTTTGGTGTGGGTCCCAACAAGGCAGTTGACTTAACGGATAACTGGTGGACCGTTCACAAGCTGTGTTGGAGCACAACTTGTTGCTCGCCTCCCCGCCAAATTTTGTAAATAAATACGTGTATTTGTGAATAATTTTTTATACAATCATTATTTAATTTAACTAGTTCAGTAACACGGACCACGGTAGGGAAATCTCTCTAGATCATTTTCCAAACACGTTACGAGCTTTCAAGAGAAATAAGGCTGACTTATCTGACTGCCATGATAACTATGGATTTACATAAAATGGAAACAAATTTAATTAATAAAATAATGATTAATTTGAAAAATGAATAGGGTCATTTGCATGAATTCATTTGTTCAATACAATAATGGTTAGTTTGAAGGTTTAAGGAAACGATTATTGGGGTTTACATGAGAGATAGATTTTGGATGATTTACCGGTAAACAATGAAGGGAGCTATGCATATACTTCTGATTTAATTTTGTGTAAATAGGTGCTCATATGATAAAATAACAGTAGCTCAGTGTATGATTTGAGATTAGCAATGAAAGAAGATGGCGATGGTATTAAGAGTGGAACCTAAAACCTCGTGAATGAAAATCAACAACTCTCATTTCTCAAACATGGAGTATGTAGAAGATAAGGCGCAGTTAGTGAATAAAACGGAGTTTAGAATTTTATTAGACATTTCACATTTTTAACTCAAAATTGGATGGTCAATACGGTCAATCAACGCCAATTCGTTGACTGGGCACCAAACTCAGATTTTAACAAAGTTAGGCACCAAACGCAAAAGTGTACCATTTTATAGGCACCAAACTCAAAATATCCCTTCAAATAATGAACTTTTAATCTCTTAAAAAGGTCCTTAATTACCTATAATAAAACATGGAAAGAAGGAGATAAGGTTTGCAACCGTTAATAACTTTTCAACGATTTTAGGATCTTCTGTAAGCTAGATAATCATTGCAAAATTTGAATAAAATATCATAAACACAAATGACTCAAGGAAGTCCACAGGCTTCGCTAGATGTCGGAACTCTATGATCAAGACCAAATCATGAAACGGAAAGACTCCCATTTTATATAAAATGTTCAGAAAAAATATTTCCGTCACAAATTACATGTCTAGAGGCTTGAGAGTCGAAAAAAGCTTGCATTTTGGATGCATTGACTCAAGGAAGTCCAGTGACTTCGTTAGAAGTCGAAATCCTTTTTTAAGACAAACTAAAAACTAGATGAACTTAGTTTTATTATAAAATTTTCTAAAAAATGATTGCGGTAAAAAAAAATACATTTAAAGGCTCTACATGTTATGCAAATTGCATTTCTACGTATGTTGATTCCAAAAATAAAGAGGGAAGTCATCCTTTACATTGAAAATAAGGATGAACCACCAATTGCTAAGCGTCCAAATCCTAAAAAATTTCCTGTATACTGTGGGGAACTGAAAGAGAGAGGTAACAGAAAAAGAATGAGGTCATTCCCACTTCATATGAAGAAGTTATGAGCAAAATAGACGAAAAAGAGATTACACAAAACCTTGGGGGACAAAGAGAGTTATATAAGTATACAATATTTATAATAAGGGGTTTTTGAGTTGGTGCCTATAAAATGGCACACCTTTGCCTTTGGTACCTAACTTTGTCGGAATTTGAGTTTGGTGTGGGTCCCAATCAAGCAGTTGACTTAAAGGATGACCGGTGGACCGTTCACAAGCTGTGTTGGAGTACAACTTGTTGCTCGGCCCCCCGCCAACTTTGGTAAATAAATAAGTGTCTTCGTGAATAATTGTTTAAACAATCATTATTCAATTTAAATAGTTCACTAACACGGACCACAATAGGGAAATCTCTCTAGATCATTTTCCAAACACGTTACGAGCGTTCCAGAGAAATAAGGCTGACTTATCTGACTGTCATGATAACTATGGATTTACATAAAATGGAAACAATTTTAATTAATACAATAATGATTAATTTTAAAAATTAATAGGGTCATTTACATGGATTCATTTGTTCAATACAATAATGGTTAGTTTGAAGGTTTAAGGAAACGGTTATTGGGGTTTACATGAGAGATAGATTTTGGATTATTTACCGGTAAACAATGAAGGGAGCTATGCTTATAGTTTGGATTTAATTTTGTGTAAACAGGTGGTCAAATGAGAAAATAACAGTAGCTCAGTGTATGGTTTGAGATTAGCAATGCAAGGAGATGGTAATGGTATTAAGAGTGGAACCTAAAACCTCGTGAATGAAAATCAACAACTCTCATTTCTCAAACATGGAGTATGTAGAAGCTAAGGCGCAGTTAGTGAATAAAACCGAGTTTAGAATTTTATTAGACATTTAACATTTTAAACTCTAAATTGGTTGGTCAACACGGTGTCAATCAACGCCAATTCGTTGACTGGGCACCAAACGCGAAAGTGTACCATTTTATAGGCACCAAACTCGAAATATCCCTTCAAATAATGAACTTCTAATCTTTTAAAAAGGTCATAGATTACCTATAATAAAACATGGAAAGAAGGAGATAAGGTTTCAACCGTTAATAACTTCTCAACGATTACGGGATCTTCTTTAAGCTAGATAATCATTGCAAAATTTGAATAAAATACCATAAACACGAATGACTCAAGGAAGTCCTCAGGCTTCGTTAGATGTCGGAACTCTATGATCAAGATCAAATCATGAAACAGAAAGACTCCCCTTTAATAGAAAATTTTCATAAAAAATATTTCCTGCACAAATTACATGTCTAGAGGCTTGAGAGTCGAAAAAAGCTTACATTTTGGATGCATTGACTCAAGGAAGTCCAGTGACTTCGTTAGAAGTCGAAATCCTTTTTATTAAAACCAAACTATAAACTAGATAAACTCATTTTTATTATAAAATTTTCTAAAAAATGATTGTGGTAAAAAATAATACATTTAAGAGCTCTACATGTTATCCAAATTGCATTTCTGCGTATGTTGATTCCAAAAATAAAGAGGGAAGTCATCCCTTACATTGAAAATAAGGATGAAACACCAATTTCTAAGCATCCAAATCCTAAAAAATTTCCCGTAAACTTTGGGGAACTGAAAGACAGAGGTAACATTAAAAGAATGAGGTCATTCCCACTTCGTATGAAGTAGTTATGAGCAAAATAGTCGAACAAGAGATTACACAAAACCTTGGGGGACAAAGAGAGTTATATAAGTAGACAATATTTATAATAAGGGGTATCTTGAGTTTGGTGCCTATAAAATGGCACACCTTTGCCTTTGGTACCTAACCTTGTCAGGATTTGAGTTTGGTGTGGGTCCCAACCAAGCAGTTGACTTAACGGATGACTGGTGGACCGTTCACAAACTGTGTTAGAGCACAACTTGTTGCTCGGCCCCCACCAACTTTTGTAAATAAATACGTGTCTATGTGAATATTTTTTTAAACAATCATTATTTAATTTAACTAGTTCACTAACACAGACCATGGTAGGGAAATCTCTCTAGATCATTTTCCAAACACGTTACGAGCGTTCCAGAGAAATAAGGCTGACTTATCAGACTGCCATGATAACTATGGATTTACATAAAGTGGAAACAAATTTAATTAATGCAATAATGATTAATTTGAAAAATGAATAGGGTCATTTACATGGATTCATTTGTTCAATACAATAATGGTTAGTTTGAAGGTTTAAGGAAACGATTATTGGGATTTACATGAGAGATAGATTTTGGATGATTTACCGGTACACAATGAAGGAAGCTATGCTTATACTTTGGATTTCATTTTGTGTAAACAGGTAGTCATATGAGAAAATAACAGTAGCTCAGTGTATGATTTGAGATTAGCGATGAAAGAAGATGGAAATGGTATTAAGAGTGGAACCTAAAACCTCGTGAATAAAAATCAACAACTCTCATTTCTCAAACATGGAGTATGTAGAAGATAAGGCGCAGTAAGTGAATGAAACGGAATTTAGAATTTTATTATACATTTCACATTTTTAACTCTAAATTGGATGGTCAACACGGTCAATCAACGCCAATTTGTTGACTGGGCACCAAACTCAGATATTGACAAAGTTAGGCACCAAACACGAAAGTGTACCATTTTATAGGCACCAAACTCGAAATATCCCTTCTAATAATGAACTTCTAATCTTTTAAAAAGGTCATAGATTACCTATAATAAAACATGGAAAGAAGGAGATAAAGTTTGCAACGGTTAATAACTTCTTAACGATTATGGGATCTTCTTTAAGCTAGATAATCATTGCAAAATTTGAATAAAATACTATAAACACAAATGACTCAAGGAAGTCCGCAGGCTTCGTTAGATGTCGGAACTCTATGATCAAGACCAAATCATTAAATAGAAAGACTCCTCTTTAATAGAAAATTTTCAGAAAAAATATTTCCTGCACAAATTACATGTCTAGAGGCTTGAGAGTCGAAAAAAGCTTGCATTTTGGATGCATTGACTCAAGGAAGTCCAGTGACTTCGTTAGAAGTCGAAATCCTTTTTTAAAACCAAACTATAAACTAGATAAACTCATTTTTATTATAAAATTTTCTAAAAAATGATTGTGGTAAAAAATAATACATTTAAGAGCTCTACATGTTATCCAAATTGCATTTCTGCGTATGTTGATTCCAAAAATAAAGAGGGAAGTCATCCCTTACATTGAAAATAAGGATGACACACCAATTGCTAAGCGTCGAAATCCTAAAAATTTTCCCGTAAACTTTGGGGAACTGAAAGACAGAGGTAACAGAAAAAGAATGAGGTCATTCCCACTTCGTATGAAGAAGTTATGAGCAAAATAGTCGAAAAAGAGATTCCACAAAACCTTGGGGGACAAAGAGAGTTATATAAGTAGACAATATTTATAATAAGGCGTATTTTGAGTTTGGTGCCTATAAAATGGCACACCTTTGCCTTTGGTACCTAACTTTGTCGGAATTTGAGTTTGGTGTTGGTCCCAACCAAGCAGGTTACTTAACGGATGACTGGTGGACCGTTCACAAGCTGTGTTAGAGCACAACTTGTTGCTCTGCCCCCGCCAACTTTTGTAAATAAATACGTTTCTTTGTGAATAATTGTTTAAACAATCACTATTTAATTTAACTGGTTCACTAACACGGACCACGGTAGGGAAATCTCTCTAGATCATTTTCCAAACACGTTACGAGCGTTCCAGAGAAATAAGGCTGACTTATCTGACTGCCATGATAACTATGGATTTACATAAAGTGGAAACAAATTTAATTAATACAATAATGATTAATTTGAAAAATGGATAGGGTCATTTACATGGATTCATTTGTTCAATACAATAATGGTTAGTTTGAAGGTTTAAGGAAACGATTATTGGGGTTTACATGAGAGATAGATTTTGGATGATTTACCGGTAAACAATGAAGGGAGCTATGCTTATACTTTGGATTTAATTTTGTGTAAACAGGTGTTCATATGAGAAAATAACAGTAGCTCAGTGTATGATTTGAGATTAGCAATAAAAGAAGATGGCAATGGTATTAAGAGTGGAACCTAAAACCTCGTGAATGAAAATCAACAACTCTCATTTCTCAAACATGGAGTATGTAGAAGATAAGGCGCAATTAGTGAATAAAACGGAGTTAAGAATTTTATTAGACATTTCACTTTTTTAACTCTAAATTGGATGGTCAACACGGTCAATCAACGCCAATTCGTTGACTGGGCACCAAACTCAGATATTGAAAATGTTAGGCACCAAACTCGAAATACCCCTTCTAATAATGAACTTCTAATCTCTTAAAAAGGTCATAGATTACCTATAATAAAACATGGAAAGAAGGAGATAAGGTTTGCAACCGTTAAAAACTTCTCAACGATTATGGGATCTTCTTTAAGCTAGATAATCATCTCAAAATTTGAATAAAATACCATAAACACAAATGACTCAAGGAAGTCCGTAGGCTTCGTTAGATGTCGTAACTTTATGATCAAGACCAAATCATGAAACAGAAAGACTCCCCTTTAATAGAAAATTTTCAGAAAAAATATTTCATGCACAAATTACATGTCTAGAGGCTTGAGAGTCGAAAAAATCTTGTATTTTGGATGCATTGACTCAAGGAAGTCTAGTGACTTCGTTAGAAGTCGAAATCCTCTTTTTAAAACCAAACTATAAACTAGATAAACTCATTTTTATTATAAAATTTTAAAAAAAAATGATTGTGGTAAAAAATAATACATTTAAAGGCTCTACATGTTATCCAAATTGCATTTCTACGTATGTTGATTCCAAAAATAAAGAGGGAAGTCATCCCTTACATTGAAAATAAGGATGAAACACCAATTGCTAAGCGTACAAATCCTTAAAAAATTCCTGTATACTGTGGGGAACTGAAAGACAGAGGTAACAAATAAAGAACGAGGTCATTCCCACTTCGTATGAAGAAGTTATGAGCAAAATAGTCGAAAAAGAGATTACACAAAACCTTGGGGGACAAAGAGAGTTATATAAGTAGACAATATTTATAATAAGGGTTATTTTGAGTTTGGTGCCTATAAAATGGCACACCTTTGCCTTTGGTACCTAACTTTGTCGGAATTTGAGTTCGGTGTGGGTCCCAATCTAGCAGTTGACTTAACGGATGACTGGTGGACCGTTCACAAGCTGTTTTGGAGCACAACTTGTTGCTCGGCCCCCCGCAAAATTTTGTAAATAAATACGTGTCTTTGTGAATAACTGTTTAAACAATCATTATTTAATTTAACTAGTTCATTAACACGGACCACGGTAGGGAAATCTCTCTTGATCATTTTCGAAACACGTTACGAGCGTTCCAGAGAAATAAGACTAACTTATCAGACTGCCCTGATAACTATGGATTTACATAGAATGGAAACAAATTTAATTAATACAATAATGATTACTTTGAAAAATGAATAGGGTCATTTACATGGATTCATGTGTTCAATACAATAATGGTTAGTTTGAAGGTTTAAGGAAACGATTATTGGGGTTTACATGAGAGATAGATTTTGGATAATTTACCGGTAAACAATGAAGGGAGCTATGCTTATACATTGGATTTAATTTTGTTAAACAGGTGATTATATGAGAAAATAACAGTAGCTCAGTGTATGCTTTGAGATTAGATGAAAGAAGATGGCAATGGTATTAAGAGTGGAACCTAAAACCTCGTGAATGAAAATCAACAACTCTCATTTCTCAAACATGGAGTATGTAGAAGATAAGGCGCAGTTAGTGAATAAAACGGAGTTTAGAATTTTATTATACATTTCACATTTTTAACTCTAAATTGGATGGTCAACACGGTGTCAATCAACGCCAATTCGTTGACTGGGCACCAAACTCAGATATTGACAAAGTTAGGCACCAAACGCGAAAGTGTACCATTTTATAGGCACCAAACTCGAAATATCCCTTCTAATAATGAACTTCTAATCTCTTAAAAAGGTCATAGATTACCTATAATAAAACATGGAAAGAAGGAGATAAGGTTAACAACCGTTAATAACTTCTCAACGATTATGGGATCTTCTTTAAGCTAGATAATCATTGCAAAATTTGAATAAAATACCGTAAACACAAATGACTCAAGGAAGTCCGCAGGCTTCGTTAGATGTCAGAACTCTATGACCAAGACCAAATCATGAAACAGAAAGACTCCCCTTTAATAGAAAATTTTCAGAAAAATATTTCCTGCACAAATTACATGTCTAGAGGCTTGAGAATTGAAAAAATCTTGCATTTTGGATGCATTGACTCAAGGAAGTCCAGTGACTTCGTTAGAAGTCGAAATCCTATTTTTAAAACCAAACTATAAACTAGATAAACTCATTTTTATTATAAAATTTTCTAAAAAATGATTGTGGTAAAAAAATAATACATTTAAAGGCTCTACGTGTTATCCAAATTGGGTTTCTACGTATGTTGATTCCAAAAATAAAGAGGGAAGTCATCCTTTACATTGAAAATAAGGATGAAACACCAATTGTTAAGCGTCCAAAACCTAAAAAAAAAATCCTGTATACTAGGGAAACTTAAAGACAGAGGTAACAGATAAAGAATGAGGTCATTCCCACTTCGTATGAAGAAGTTATGAGCAAAATAGTCGAAAAAGAGATTACACAAAACCTTGGGGGACAAAGTGAGTTATATAAGTAGACAATATTTATAATAAGGGGTATTTTGAGTTTGGTGCCTATAAAATGGCACACCTTTGCCTTTAGTACCTAACTTTGTCGGATATGAGTTTGGTGTAGGTCCCAATCAAGCAGTTGACTTAACGGATGACTGGTGGACCGTTCACAAGCAGTGTTGGAGCACAACTTGTTGCTCGGCCCCCCTCCAACTTTTGTAAATAAATAGGTGTCTTTGTGAATAATTGTTTTAACAATAATTATTTAATTTAACTAGTTCACTAACACGGACCAAGGTAGGGAAATCTCTCTAGATCATTTTCCAAACACGTTAGGAGCGTTCCAAAGAAATAAGGCTGACTTATCTGACTGCCATGATAACTATGTATTTACATAAAGTGGAAACAAATTTAATTAATGCAATAATGATTAATTTGAAAAATGAATAGGGTCATTTACATGGATTCATGTGTTCAATACAATAATGGTTAGTTTGAAGGTTTAAGGAAACGATTATTGAGGTTTACATGAGAGATAGATTTTGAATGATTTACCGGTAAACAATGAAGGGAGCTATGCTTATACTTTGGATTTAATTTTGTGTAAACAGGTGGTCATATGAGAAAATAACAGTAGCTCAGTGTATGATTTGAGATTAGCAATGAAAAAAGATGGCAATGGTATTAAGAGTGGCACCCTAAAACCTCGTGAATGAAAATCAACAACTCTCATTTCTCAAACATGGAGTATGTAGATGATAGGGCGCAGTTAGTGAATAAAACGGAGGTCAGAATTTTATTAGACATTTCACATTTTTAACTCTAAATTGGATGGTCAACACGGTCAATCAACGCCAATTCGTTGACTGGGCACCAAACTCAGATATTGACAAAATTAGGCACCAAACGCGAAAGTGCACCATTTTATAGGCACCAAACTCGAAATATCCCTTCTAATAATGAACTTCTAATCTTTTATAAAGGTCATAGATTACCTATAATAAAACATTGAAAGAATGAGATAAGGTTTTCAACCGTTAATAACTTCTCAACGATTATGGGATCTTCTTTAAGCTAGATAATCATTGCAAAATTTGAATAAAATACCATAAACACAAATGACTCAAGGAAGTCCGCAGACTTCGTTAGATGTCGGAACTCTATGATCAAGACCAAATCATGAAACAGAAATACTCCCCTTTAATAGAAAATTTTCAGAAAAAATATTCCCTGCATAAATTACATGTCTAGAGGCTTGAGAGTCGAAAAAAGCTTGCATTTTGGATGCATTGACTCAAGGAAGTCCAGTGACTTCGTTAGAAGTCGAAATCCTTTTTTTAAAACCAAACTATAAACTAGATAAACTCATTTTTATTATAAAATTTTCTAAAAAATGATTGTGGTAAATAATAATACATTTAAAGGCTCTACATTTTATCCAAATTGCATTTCTACGTATGTTGATTCCAAAAATAACGAGGGAAGTCATCCTTTACATTGAAAATAAGGATAAAACACCAATTGCTAAGCGTCCAAATCCTAAAAATTTTCTTGTATACTATGGGGAACTTAAAGACAGAGGTAACAGAAAAAGAATGAGGTCATTCCCACTTCGTATGAAGAAGTTATGCGCAAAATAGTCGAAAAAGAGATTACACAAACCCTTGGGGACAAAGAGAGTTATATAAGTAGACAATATTTATAATAAGGGGTATTTTGAGTTTGGTGCCTATAAAATGGCACACCTTTGCCTTTGGTACCTAACTTTGTCAGAATTTGAGTTTCGTGTGGGTCCCAATCAAGCAGTTGACTTAACGGATGACTGGTGGACCGTTCACAAGCTGTGTTGGAGCACAACTTGTTGCTCGGCCCCCCGCCAAGTTTTGTAAATAAATACGTGTCTTTCTGAATAATTGTTTAAACAATCATTATTTAATTTAATTAGTTCACTAACACGGACCACGGTAGGGAAATCTCTCTAGATCATTTTCCAAACACGTTACGAGTGTTCAGGAGAAATAAGGCTGACTTATGACTTCCACGATAACTATGGATTTACATAAAATGGAAAAAAATTTAATTAATACAATAATGATTAATTTGAAAAATGAATAGGGTAATTTACATGGATTCATTTGTTCAATACAATAATGGTTAGTTTGAAGGTTTAAGGAAACGATTATTGGGGTTTACATGAGAAATAGATTTTTAATGATTTACTGGTAAACAATGAAGGGAGCTATGCTTATACTTTGGATTTAATTTTGTGTAAACAGGTGGACATATGAGAAAGTAATGGTAGCTCAGTGTATGATTTGAGATTAGCAATGAAAGAAGATGGCAATGGTATTAAGAGTGGAACCTAAAACCTCGTGAATGAAAATCAACAACTTTCATTTCTCAAACATGGAGTATGTAGAAGATAGGCCGCAGTTAGTGAATAAAACGGAGGTTAGAATTTTATTAGACATTTCACATTTTTAACTCTATATTGGATGGTCAACACGGTCAATCAACGCCAATTCGTTGACTGGGCACCAAACTCAGATATTGACAAAATTAGGCACCAAACGCGAAAGTGTACCATTTTATAGGCACCAAACTCGAAATATCCCTTTTAATAATGAACTTCTAATCTTTTATAAAGGTCATAGATTACCTATAATAAAACATTGAAAGAATGAGATAAGGTTTTCAACCGTTAATAACTTCTCAACGATTATGGGATCTTCTTTAAGCTAGATAATCATTGCAAAATTTGAATACAATTCCATAAACACAAATGACTCAAGGAAGTCCGCAGGCTTCGTTAGATGTCGGAACTCTATGATCAAGACCAAATCATGAAACAGAAATACTCCCCTTTAATAGAAAATTTTCATAAAAAATATTCCCTACACAAATTACATGTCTAGAGGCTTGAGAGTCGAAAAAAGCTTGCATTTTGGTTGCATTGACTCAAGGAAGTCCAGTGACTTCGTTAGAAGTCGAAATCCTTTTTTTAAAACCAAACTATAAACTAGATAAACTAGTTTTTATTATAAAATTTTCTAAAAAATGATTGTGGTAAATAATAATACATTTAAAGGCTCTACATTTTATCCAAATTGCATTTCTACGTATGTTGATTCCAAAAATAACGAGGGAAGTCATCCTTTACATTGAAAATAAGGATGAAACACCAATTGCTAAGAGTCCAAATCCTAAAATTTTTCCTATAAACTGTGTGGAACTGAAAGACAGAGGTAACGGAAAAAGAATGAGGTCATTCCCACTTCGTATGAAGAAGTTATGAGCAAAATAGTCGAAAAAGAGATTACACAAAACCTTGGGGGACAAAGAGAGTTATATAAGTAGAAAATATTTATGATAAGGGGTATTTTGAGTTTGGTGCCTATAAAATGGCACACCTTTGCCTTTGGTACCTAACTTTGTCGGAATTTGAGTTTCGTGTGGGTCCCAACCAAGCAGTTGACTTGACGGATGACTGGTGGACCGTTCACAAGATGTGTTAGAGCACAACTTGTTGCTCGGCCCCCCGCCAACTTTTATTAATAAATACGTGTCTTTGTGAATAATTGTTTAAACAATCATTATTTAATTTAACTAGTTCACTAACACGGACCACAGTAGGGAAATCTCTCTAGATCATTTTCCAAACACGTTACGAGCGTTCAGGAGAAATAAGGCTGACTTATGACTTCCACGATAACTATGGATTTACATAAAATGGAAAAAAATTTAATTAATACAATAATGATTAATTTGAAAAATGAATAGGGTCATTTACATGGATTCATTTGTTCAATACAATAATGGTTAGTTTGAAGGTTTAAGGAAACGATTATTGGGGTTTACATGAGAAATAGATTTTTAATGATTTACCGGTAAACAATGAAGGGAGATGTGCTTATACTTTGGATTTAATTTTGTGTAAACAGGTGGTCATATGAGAAAATAAGGGTAGCTCAGTGTATGATTTGAGATTATCAATGAAAGAAGATGGCAATGGTATTAAGAGTGGCACCCTAAAACCTCGTGAATGAAAATCAACAACTCTCATTTCTCAAACATGGAGTATGTAGAAGATAGGGCGCAGTTAGTGAATAAAACGGAGGTTAGAATTTTATTACACATTTCACATTTTTAACTCTAAATTGGATGGTCAACACGGTCAATCAACGCCAATTCGTTGACTGGGCACCAAACTCAGATATTGACAAAATTAGGCACCAAAGGCGAAAGTGTACCATTTTATAGGCACCAAACACGAAATATCCCTTCTAATAATGAACTTCTAATCTTTTATTAAGGTCATAGATTACCTATAATAAAACATTGAAAGAATGAGATAAGGTTTTCAACCGTTAATAACTTCTCAACGATTATGGGATCTTCTTTAAGCTAGATAATCATTGCAAAATTTGAATACAATTCCATAAACACAAATGACTCAAGGAAGTCCGCAGGCTTCGTTAGATGTCGGAACTCTATGATCAAGACCAAATCATGAAACAGAAATACTCCCCTTTAATAGAAAATTTTCATAAAAAATATTCCCTACACAAATTACATGTCTAGAGGCTTGAGAGTCGAAAAAAGCTTGCATTTTGGTTGCATTGACTCAAGGAAGTCCAGTGACTTCGTTAGAAGTCGAAATCCTTTTTTTAAAACCAAACTATAAACTAGATAAACTCATTTTTATTATAAAATTTTCTAAAAAATGATTGTGGTAAATAATAATACATTTAAAGGCTCTACATTTTATCCAAATTGCATTTCTACGTATGTTGATTCCAAAAATAACGAGGGAAGTCATCCTTTACATTGAAAATAAGGATAAAACACCAATTGATAATCGTCCAAATCCTAAAAATTTTCTTGTATACTATGGGGAACTGAAAGACAGAGGTAACAGAAAAAGAATGAGGTCATTCCCACTTCGTATGAAGAAGTTATGAGCAAAATAGTCGAAAAAGAGATTACACAAACCCTTGGGGAACAAAGAGATTTATATAAGTAGACAATATTTATAATAAGGGGTATTTTGAGTTTGGTGCCTATAAAATGGCACACCTTTGCCTTTGGTACCTAACTTTGTCGGAATTTGAGTTTCGTGTGGGTCCCAATCAAGCAGTTGACTTAACGGATGACTGGTGGACCGTTCACAAGCTGTGTTGGAGCACAACTTGTTGCTCGGCCCCCCGCCAACTTTTGTAAATAAATACGTGTCTTTGTGAATAATTTTTTAAACAATCATTATTTAATTTAACTAGTTCACTAACACGGACCATGGTAGGGAAATCTCTCTAGATCATTTTCCAAACACGTTACGAGCGTTCCGGAGAAATAAGGCTGACTTATCTGACTGCCATGATAACTATGGATTTACATAAAGTGGAAACAAATTTAATTAATGCAATAATGATTAATTTGAAAAATGAATAGGGTCATTTACATGGATTCATTTGTTCAATACAATAATGGTTAGTTTGAAGGTTTAAGGAAACGATTATTGGGGTTTATATGAAAGATAGATTTTGGATGATTTACCGGTAAACAATGAAGGGTGCTATGCTTATACTTTGGATTTAATTTTGTGTAAACAGGTGGTCATATGAGAAAATAACAGTAGCTCAGTGTATGATTTGAGATTAGCAATGAAAGAAGATGGCAATGGTATTAAGAGTGGAACCTAAAACCTCGTGAATGAAAATCAACAACTTTCATTTCTCAATCATGGAGTATGTAGAAGATTTGCCGCAGTTAGTGAATAAAACGGAGGTTAGAATTTTATTAGACATTTCACATTTTTAACTCTAAATTGGATGGTCAACACGGACAATCAACGCCAATTCGTTGACTGGGTACCAAACTCAGATATTGACAAAATTAGGCACCAAACGCGAAAGTGTACCATTTTATAGGCACCAAAATCGAAATATCCCTTCTAATAACTTTGTCGGAATTTTAGTTTGGTGTGGGTCCCAATACAGTAGTTGACTAAACGGATGAATGGTGGACCGTTCACAAGCTGTGTTGGAGCACAACTTGTTGCTCGGATCCCCGCCAACTTTTGTAAAAAAATACGTGTCTTTGTGAATAATTGTTTAAACAATCATTATTTAATTTAACTAGTTCACTAACACGGACCACAGTAGGGAAATCTCTCTAGATCATTTTCCAAACACGTTACGAGCGTTCCGGAGAAATAAGGCTGACTTATCTGACTGCCATGATAACTATGGATTTACATAAAGTGGAAACAAATTTAATTAATGCAATAATGATTAATTTGAAAAACGAATAGGGTCATTTACATGGATTCATTTGTTCAATACAATAATGGTTAGTTTGAAGGTTTAAGGAAACGATTATTGGGGTTTACATGAGAGATAGATTTTGGATGATTTACCGGTAAACAATGAAGGGAGCTATGCTTATACTTTTGATTTAATTTTGTGTAAACAGGTGGTCATATGATAAAATAAGGGTAGCTCAGTGTATGATTTGAGATTAGCAATGAAAGAAGATGGCAATGGTATTAAGAGTGGCACCCTAAAACCTCGTGAATGAAAATCAACAACTCTCATTTCTCAAACATGGAGTATGTAGAAGATAGGGCGCAGTTAGTGAATAAAACGGAGGTTAGAATTTTATTACACATTTCACATTTTTAACTCTAAATTGGATGGTCAACACGGTCAATCAACGCCAATTTGTTGACTGGGCACCAAACTCAGATATTGACAAAATTAGGCACCAAAGGCGAAAGTGTACCATTTTATAGGCACCAAACACGAAATATCCCTTCTAATAATGAACTTCTAATCTTTTATAAAGGTCATAGATTACCTATAATAAAACATTGAAAGAATGAGATAAGGTTTTCAACCGTTAATAACTTCTCAACGATTATGGGATCTTCTTTAAGCTAGATAATCATTGCAAAATTTGAATACAATACCATAAACACAAATAACTCAAGGAAGTCCGCAGGCTTCGTTAGATGTCGGAACTCTATGATCAAGACCAAATCATGAAACAGAAATACTCCCCTTTAATAGAAAATTTTCAGAAAAAATATTCCCTGCATAAATTACATGTCTAGAGGCTTGAGAGTCGAAAAAAGCTTGCATTTTGGATGCATTGACTCAAGGAAGTCCAGTGACTTCGTTAGAAGTCGAAATCCTTTTTTTAAAACCAAACTATAAACTAGATAAACTCATTTTTATTATAAAATTTCTAAAAAATGATTGTGGTAAATAATAATACATTTAAAGGCTCTACATTTTATCCAAATTGCATTTCTACGTATGTTGATTCCAAAAATAACGATGGAAGTCATCCTTTACATTGAAAATAAGGATAAAACACCAATTGCTAAGCATCCAAATCCTAAAAAATTTCTTGTATACTGTGGGGAACTGAAAGGCATAGGTAACAGAAAAAGAATGAGGTCATTCCCACTTCGTATGAAGCAGTTATGAGCAAAATAGTCGAAAAAGAGATTACACAAACCCTTGGGGGACAAAGAGAGTTATATAAGTAGAAAATATTCATAATAATGGGTATTTTGAGTTTGGTGCCTATAAAATGGCACACCTTTGCCTTTGGTACCTAACTTTGTCGGAATTGGAGTTTGGTGTGGGTCCCAGTCAAGCAGTTGACTTAACGGATGAATGGTGGACCGTTCACAAGCTGTGTTGGAGCACAACTTGTTGCTCGGACCCCCGCCAACTTTTGTAAATAAATACGTGTCTTTGTGAATAATTGTTTAAACAATCATTATTTAATTTAACTAGTTCACTAACACGGACCACGGTAGGGAAATCTCTCTAGAACATTTTCCAAACACGTTACGAGCGTTCAGGAGAAATAAGGCTGACTTATGACTTCCACGATAACTATGGATTTACATAAAATGGAAAAAAATTTAATTAATGCAATAATGATTAATTTGAAAAATGAATAGGGTCATTTACATGGATTCATTTGTTCAATACAATAATGGTTAGTTTGAAGGTTTAAGGAAACGATTATTGGGGTTTACATGAGAAATAGATTTTTTATGATTTACCGGTAAACAATGAAGGGTGCTATGCTTATACTTTGGATTTAATTTTATGTAAACAGGTGGTCATATGAGAAAATAAGGGTAGCTCAGTGTATGATTTGAGATTAGCAATGAAAGAAGATGGCAATGGTATTAAGAGTGGAACCTAAAACCTCGTGAATGAAAATCAACAACTTTCATTTGTCAAACATGGAGTATGTAGAAGATAGGGTGCAGTTAGTGAATAAAACGAAGGTTAGCATTTTATTAGACATTTCACATTTTTAGCTCCAAATTGGATGGTCAACACGGTCAATCAACGCCAAGTCGTTGACTGGGCACCAAACTCAGATTTTGACATAGTTAGGCACCAGACGCGAAAGTTTACCATTGTAGAGGCACCAAAATCGAAATATCCCTTCTAATAATGAACTTATAATCTTTTAAAAAGGTCATAGATTACCTATAATAAAACATGGAAAGAATGAGATAAGGTTTTCAACCGTTAATAACTTCTCAACGATTATGGGATCTTCTTTAAGCTAGATAATCATTGCAAAATTTGAATAAAATACCATAAACACAAATGACTCAAAGAAGTCCGCAGGCTTCGTTAGATGTCGGAACTCTATGATGAAGACCAAATCATGAAACGGAAATACTCCCCTTTAATAGAAAATTTCTGAAAAAATATTCCCTGCACAAATTACATGTCTAGAGGCTTGAGAGTCGAAAAAAGTTTGCATTTTGGATGCATTGACTCAAGGAAGTCCAGTGACTTCGTTAGAAGTCGAATTCCTTTTTTTAAAACCAAACTATAAACTAGATAAACTCATTTTTATCATAAAATTTTCAAAAAAATGATTGTGGTAAATAATAATACATTTAAAGGCTCTACATGTTATCCAAATTGCATTTCTACGTATGTTGATTCAAAAAATAAAGAGGGAAGTCATCTTTTACATTTTAAATAAGGATGAAACACCAATTGTTAAGCGTCCAAAACCTAAATTGTTTTCCTGTATACTGCGGGGAACTGAAAGACAGAGGTAACAGAAAAAGAATGAGGTCATTCCCACTTCGTATGAAGAAATTATGAGGAAAATAGTCGAAAAAGATATTACACAAACCCTTGGGGGACAAAGAAAGTTATATAAGTAGAAAATATTTATAATAAGGGGTATTTTGAGTTTGGTGCCTATAAAATGGAACACCTTTGCCTTTGGTACCTAACTTTGTCGGAATTTGAGTTTGGTGTGGGTCCCAATCAAGCAGTTGACTTAACGGATGACTGGTGGACCGTTCACAAGCTGTGTTGGAGCACAACTTGTTGCTCGCCTCCCCGCCAAGTTTTGTAAATAAATACGTGTCTTTGTGAATAATTGTTTAAACAATCATTATTTAATTTAATTAGTTCACTAACACGGACCACGGTAGGGAAATCTCTCTAGATCATTTTCCAAACACGTTACGAGCGTTCAGGAGAAATAAGGCTGACTTATCTGACTTCCACGATAACTATGGATTTACATAAAATGGAAACAAATTTAATTAATACAATAATGATTAATTTGAAAAATGAATAGGGTCATTTACATGGATTCATTTGTTCAATACAATAATGGTTAGTTTGAAGTTTTAAGGAAACGATTATTAGGGTTTACATGAGAAATAGATTTTTGATGATTTACGGGTAAACAATGAAGGGAGCTATGCTTATACTTTGGATTTAATTTTGTGTAAACAGGTGTTCATATGAGAAAATAACAGTAGCTCAGTGTATGATTTGAGATTATCAATGAAAGAAGATGGCAATGGTATTAAGAGTGGAACCTAAAACCTCGTGAATAAAAATCAACAACTCTCATTTCTCAAACATGGAGTATGTAGAAGATAACGCGCAGTTAGTGAATAAAACGGAGGTTAGAATTTTATTACACATTTCACATTTTTAACTCTAAATTGGATGGTCAACACGGTCAATCAACGCCAATTCGTTGACTGGACACCAAACTCAGATATTGACAAAGTTAGGCACCAAACGCGAAAGTGTACCATTTTATAGGAACCAAACTCAAAATATCCCTTCTAATAATGAACTTCTAATCTTTTAAAAAGGTCATAGATTACCTATAATAAAACTTGGAAAGAAGGAGATAAGGTTTGCAACCGTTAATAACTTCTCAACGATTATGGGATCTTCTTTAAGCTAGATAATCATTGCAAAATTTGAATAAAATACAATAATCACAAATGACTCAAGGAAGTCCGCAGGCTTCGTTAGATGTCGGAACTCTATGATCTAGACCAAATCATGAAACAGAAAGACTCCCTTTTAATAGAAAATTTTCAGAAAAAATATTCCCTGCATAAATTACATGTCTAGAGGCTTGAGAGTCGAAAAAAGCTTGCATTATGGATGCATTGACGAAAGGAAGTCCAGTGACTTTGTTAGAAGTCGAAATCCTTTTTTTAAAACCAAACTATAAACTACATAAAGTCATTTTTATTATAAAATTTTCTAAAAAATGATTGTGGTAAAAAATAATACATTTAAAGGCTCTACATGTTATCCAAATTGCATTTCTACGTATGTTGATTCCAAAAATAAAGAGGGAAGTCATCCTTTACATTGGAAATAAGGATAAAAAACCAATTGATAAGCGTCCAAATCCTAAAAACTTTATTGTATACTGTGGGGAACTGAAAGACAGAGGTAACAGAAAAAGAATGAGGTCATTCCCACTTTGTATGAAGAAGTTATGAGAAAAATAGTCGAAAAAGATATTACACAAACCCTTGGGGGACAAAGAGAGTTATATAAGTAGAAAATATTTATAATAAGGGGTATTTTGAGTTTGGTGCCTATAAAATGGCACACCTTTGCCTTTGGTACCTAACTTTGTCGGAATTTGAGTTTGGTGTGGGTCCCAATCAAGCAGTTGACGTAACGGATGACTGGTGGACCGTTCACAAGCTGTGTTGGAGCACAACTTGTTGCTCGGCCCCCTGCCAACTTTTGTAAATAAAGACGTGTCTTTGTGAATAATTGTTTAAACAATCATTATTTAATTTAACTAGTTCACTAACAAGGACCACAGTAGGGAAATCTCTCTAGATCATTTTCAAAACACGTTACGAGCGTTCCGGAGAAATAAGGCTGACTTATTTGACTGCCATGATAACTATGGATTTACATAAAATGGAAACAAATTTAATTAATACAATAATGATTAAATTGAAAAATGAATAGGGTCATTTACATGGATTCATTTTTTCAATACAATAATGGTTAGTTTGAAGGTTTAAGGAAAAGAATATTGGGGTTTACATGAGAGATAGATTTTGGATGATTTACCGGTAAACAATGAAGGGAGCTATGCTTATACTTTGGATTTAATTTTGTGTAAGCAGTTGGTCATATGAGAAAATAACAGTAGCTCAGTGTATGATTTGATATTAGCAATGAAAGTAGATGGCAATGGCATTAAGAGTGGAACCTAAAACCTCGTGAATGAAAATCAACAACTCTCATTTCTCAAACATGGAGTATGTAGAAGATAGGGCGCAGTTAGTGAATAAAATGGAGTTTAGAATTTTATTAGACATTTCAAATTTTTAACTCTAAATTGGATGGTCAACACGGTCAATCAACGCCAATTCGTTGACTGGGCACCAAACTCAGATATTGACAAAGTTAGGCACCAAACGCGAAAGTGTACCATTTTATAGGCACCAAACTCGAAATATCCCTTCTAATAATGAACTTCTAATCTCTTAAAAAGGTCATAGATTACCTATAATAAAACACGGAAAGAAGGAGATAAGGTTTGCAACCGTTAATAACTTCTCAACGATTATGGGATCTTCTTTAATCTAGATAATCATTGCAAAATTTGAATAAAATACCATAAACACAAATGACTCAATGAAGTCCGCAGGCTTCGTTAGATGTCGGAAATCTATGATCAAGACCAAATCATAAAATGGAAAGACTCCCCTTTAATCGAAAATTTTTTGAAAAAATATTTCCTGCACAAATTACATGTCTAGAGGCTTGAGAGTCGAAAAAATCTTGCATTTTGGATGCATTGACTCAAGGAAGTCCAGTGACTTCGTTAGACGTCTTTTTTTAAAACCAAACTATAAACTAGATAAACTCATTTTTATTATAAAATTTTCTAAAAAATGAAGGTGGTAAATAATAATACATTTAAGGGATCTACATGTTATCCAAATTGCATTTCTACGTATGTTGATTCCAAAAATAAAGAGGGAAGTCATCCTTTAAATTGAAAATAAGGATAAAACACCAATTTCTAAGCGTCCAAATCATAAAAATTTCCCTTTATACTGTGGGGAACTGAAAGACAGAGGTAACAGAAAAAGAATGAGGTCATTACCACTTCGTATGAAGAAGTTATGAGCAAAATAGTCGAAAAAGAGATTACACAAACCCTTGGGGGACAAAGAGAGTAATATAAGTAGACAATATTTATAATAAGGGGTATTTTGAGATTGGTTCCTATAAAATGGCACACCTTTGCCTTTGGTACCTAACTTTGCCGGAATTTTAGTTTGGTGTGGGTCCCAATCAAGCAGTTGACTTAACGGATGACTGGTGGACCGTTCATAAGCTGTGTTGGATCATAACTTGTTGCTCGGCCCCCGCCAAATTTTGTAAATAAATACGTGTCTTTGTGAATAATTGTTTAAACAATAATTATTTAATTTAAGTAGTTCACTAACACGGACCACGGTAGGGAAATCTCTCTAGAGTATTTTCCAAACACGTTACGGGCGTTCCAGAGAAAAAAGGCTGACATAATCTAACTGGCATGATAAATATGGATTTACATAAAATGGAAACAGATTTAATTAATACGAAAATGATTAATTTGAAAAATGAATAGGGTCATTTACATGGATTCATTTGTTCAATACAATAATGGTTAATTGAAGGTTGAAGGAAACGATTATTGGGGTTTACATGAGAGATAGATTTTGGATGATTTACGGGTAAACAATGAAGGGAGCTATGCTTATACTTTGGATATAATTTTGTGTAAACAGGTGGTCATAATATGAGAAAATAACAGTAGCTCAGTGTATGATTTGAGATTAGCAATGAAAGAAGACGACAATGGTATTAGGAGTGGAACCTAAAACCTCGTGAATGAAAATCAACAACTCTCATTTCTCAAACATGGAGTATGTAGAAGATAAGGCGCAGTTAGTGAATAAAAGGTAGTTTAGAATTTTATTAGACATTTCACATTTTTAACTCTAAATTGGATTGTCAACACGGTGTCAATCAACGCCAATTCGTTGACTGAGCGCCAAACTCAGATATTGACAAAGTTAGGCACCAAACGCGAAAGTGTACCATTTTATAGGCACCAAACTCAAATTATCCCTTCTAATAATGAACTTCTAATCTCTTAAAAAGGTCATATGTTACCTATAATAAAAAATGGAAAGAAGGAGATAAGGTTTGCAACCGTTAATAACTTCTCTACGATTATCGGATCTTCTTTAAGCTAGATAATCATTGTAAAATTTGAATACAATACCATAAACACAAATGACTCAAGGAATTCCGCAGGCTTCGTCAGATGTCTTAACTCTATGATCAAGACCAAATCATGAAACAAAAGACCCCCCTTTAAAAGAAAATTTTCAGAAAAAATATTTCCTGCACAAATTACATGTCTAGAGGCTTGAGATTCGAAAAAAGCTTGCATTTTGGATGCATTGACTCAAGGAAGTCCAGTGACTTCGTTAGAAGTCGAAATCCTTTTTTTAAAACCAAACTATAAACTAGATAAACTCATTTTTATTAGAAAATTTTCTAAAAAATTATTGGGGTAAATAATAATACATTCAAAGGCTCTACATGTTACCCAAATTGCATTTCTACGTATGGTGATTCCAAAAATAAAGAGGGAAGTCATCCTTTACATTGAAAATAAGGATGAAACACCAGTTGCTAAGCATCCAAATCCTAAAAATTTTCCTGTATACTGTGGGGAACTGAAAGACAGAGGTAAAATAGTCGAAAAAGAAATTACACAAAACCTTGGGGAACAAAGAGAGTTATATAAGTAGACAATATTTATAATAAGGGGTATTTTGAGTTTGGTGTCTATAAAATGGCACACCTTTACCTTTGGTACCTCACTTTGTCGGAATTTGAGTTTGGTGTGGGTCCCAATCAAGCAGTTGACTTAACGGATGACTGGTAGACCGTTCACAAGCTGTGTTGGAGCGCAAATTGTTGCTCGGCCCCCCACCAACTTTTGTAAATAAATACGTGTCTTTGTGAATAATTGTTTAAACAATCATTATTTAATTTAACTACTCACCCACACGGACCACGGTAGGGAAATCTCTCTAGATCATTTTCCAAACACGTTATGAGCGTTCCGGAGAAATAAGGATAACTTATCTGACTGCCATGATAACTTTACATAAAATGGAAAAAAATTTAATTAATACGAAAATGATTAATTTGAAAAATGAATAGGGTCATTTAAGAGTGGAACCTAAAACCTCGTGAATGAAATCAACAACTCTCGTTTCTCAAACATGGAGTATGTAGAAGATAAGGCACAGTTAGTGAATAAAACGGAGTTTAGAATTTTATTAGACATTTCACATTTTTAGCTCTAAATTGGATGGTCAACACGGTGTTAATCAACGCCAATTCGTTGACTGGGCACCAAACTCAGATATTGACAAAGTTAGGCACCAAACGCGAAAGTGTACCATTTTATAGGCACCAAACTCGAAATATCCCTTCTAATAATGAACTTCTAATCTCTTAAAAAGGTCATAGATTACCTATAATAAAACACGGAAAGAAGGAGATAAGGTTTGCAACCGTTAATAACTTCTCAACGATTATGGGATCTTCTTTAATCTAGATAATCATTGCAAAATTTGAATAAAATACCATAAACACAAATGACTCAAGGAAGTCCGCAGGCTTCGTTAGATGTCGGAAATCTATGATCAAGACCAAATCATGAAATGGAAAGACTCCCCTTTAATAGAAAATTTTTTGAAAAAATATTTCCTGCACAAATTACATGTCTAGAGGCTTGAGAGTCGAAAAAAGCTTGCATTTTGGATGCATTGACTCAAGGAAGTCCAGTGACTTCGTTAGACGTCTTTTTTTAAAACCAAACTATAAACTAGATAAACTCATTTTTATTATAAAATTTTCTAAAAAATGAAGGTGGTAAATAATAATACATTTAAGGGCTCTACATGTTATCCAAATTGCATTTCTACGTATGTTGATTCCAAAAATAAAGAGGGAAGTCATCCTTTAAATTGAAAATAAGGATAAAACACCAATTTCTAAGAGTACAAATCATAAAAATTTCCCTTTATACTGTGGGGAACTGAAAGACAGAGGTAACAGAAAAATAATGAGGTCATTCCCACTTCGTATGAAGAAGTTATGAGCAAAATAGTCGAAAAAGAGATTACACAAACCCTTGGGGGACAAAGAGAGTAATATAAGTAGACAATATTTATAATAAGGGGTATTTTGAGATTGGTGCCTATAAAATGGCACACCGTTGCCTTTGGTACCTAACTTTGTCGGAATTTTAGTTTGGTGTGGGTCCCAATCAAGCAGTTGACTTAACGGATGACTGGTGGACCGTTCATAAGCTGTGTTGGATCATAACTTGTTGCTCGGCCCCCGCCAAATTTTGTAAATAAATACGTGTCTTTGTGAATAATTGTTTAAACAATAATTATTTAATTTAAGTAGTTCACTAACACGGACCACGGTAGGGAAATCTCTCTAGAGTATTTTCCAAACACGTTACGGGCGTTCCAGAGAAAAAAGGCTGACATAATCTAACTGGCATGATAAATATGGATTTACATAAAATGGAAACAGAATTAATTAATACGAAAATGATTAATTTGAAAAATGAATAGGGTCATTTACATGGATTCATTTGTTCAATACAATAATGGTTAATTGAAGGTTGAAGGAAACGATTATTGGGGTTTACATGAGAGATAGAGTTTGGATGATTTACGGGTAAACAATGAAGGGAGCTATGCTTATACTTTGGATATAATTTTTTGTAAACAGGTGGTCATAATATGAGAAAATAACAGTAGCTCAGTGTATGATTTGAGATTAGCAATGTAAGAAGACGACAATGGTATTAAGAGTGGAACCTAAAACCTCGTGAATGAAAATCAACAACTCTCATTTCTCAAACATGGAGTATGTAGAAGATAAGGCGCAGTTAGTGAATAAAAGGGAGTTTAGAATTTTATTAGACATTTCACATTTTTAACTCTAAATTGGATGGTCAACACGGTGTCAATCAACGCCAATTCGTTGACTGAGCGCCAAACTCAGATATTGACAAAGTTAGGCACCAAACGCGAAAGTGTACCATTTTATAGGCACCAAACTCAAATTATCCCTTCTAATAATGAACTTCTAATCTCTTAAAAAGGTCATAGATTACCTATAATAAAACATGGAAAGAAGGAGATAAGGTTTGCAACCGTTAATAACTTCTCAACGATTATCGGATCTTCTTTAAGCTAGATAATCATTGTAAAATTTGAATACAATACCATAAACACAAATGACTCAAGGAATTCCGCAGGCTTCTTCAGATGTCTTAACTCTATGATCAAGACCAAATCATGAAACAAAAGACCCCCCTTTAAAAGAAAATTTTCAGAAAAAATATTTCCTGCACAAATTACATGTCTAGAGGCTTGAGATTCGAAAAAAGCTTGCATTTTGGATGCATTGACTCAAGGAAGTCCAGTGACTTCGTTAGAAGTCGAAATCCTTTTTTTAAAACCAAACTATAAACTAGATAAACTCATTTTTATTATAAAATTTTCTAAAAAATGATTGGGGTAAATAATAATACATTTAAAGGCTCTACATGTTATCCAAATTGCATTTCTACGTATGGTGATTCCAAAAATAAAGAGGGAAGTCATCCTTTACATTGAAAATAAGAATGAAACACCAGTTGCTAAGCATCCAAATCCTAAAATTTTTCCTGTATACTGTGGGGAACTGAAAGACAGAGGTAAAATAGTCGAAAAAGATATTACACAAAACCTTGGGGGACAAAGAGAGTTATATAAGTAGACAATATTTATAATAAGGGGTATTTTGAGTTTGGTGTCTATAAAATGGCACACCTTTACATTTGGTACCTCACTTTGTCGGAATTTGAGTTTGGTGTGGGTCCCAATCAAGCAGTTGACTTAACGGATGACTGGTAGACCATTCACAAGCTGTGTTGGAGCGCAAATTGTTGCTCGGCCCCCCACCAACTTTTGTAAATAAATACGTGTCTTTGTGAATAATTGTTTAAACAATCATTATTTAATTTAACTAGTTCACCTACACGGACCACGGTAGGAAAATCTCTCTAGATCATTTTCCAAACACGTTATGAGCGTTCCGGAGAAATAAGGATGACTTATCTGACTGCCATGATAACTTTACATAAAATGGAAAAAAATTTAATTAATACGAAAATGATTAATTTGAAAAATGAATAGGGTCATTTAAGAGTGGAACCTAAAACCTCGTGAATGAAATCAACAACTCTCGTTTCTCAAACATGGAGTATGTAGAAGATAAGGCGCAGTTAGTGAATAAAACGGAGTTTAGAAATTTATTAGAAATTTCACATTTTTAACTCTAAATTGGATGGTCAACACGGTGTTAATCAACGCCAATTCGTTGACTGGGCACCAAACTCAGATATTGACAAAGTTAGGCACCAAACGCGAAAGCGTACCATTTTATAGGTACCAAACTCGAAATATCCCTTCTAATAATGAACTTAATCTCTTAAAAAGGTCATAGATTACCTATAATAAAACACGGAAAGAAGGAGATAAGGTTTGTAACCGTTAATAACTTCTCAACGATTATGGGATCTTCTTTAATCTAGATAATCATCGCAAAATTTGAATAAAATACCATAAACACAAATGACTCAAGGAAGTCCGCAGGCTTCGTTAGATGTCGGAACTCTATGATCAAGACCAAATCATGAAATAGAAAGACTCCCCTATAATAGAAAATTTTCAGAAAAAATATTTCCAGCACAAATTACATGTCTAGAGGCTTGAGATTCGAAAAAAGCTTGCATTTTGGATGCATTGACTCAAGGAAGTCCAGTGACCGTTCATCTGTGTTGGAGCATAACTTGTTGCTCGGCCCCCGCCAACTTTTGTAAATAAATACGTGTCTTTGTGAATAATTGTTTAAACAATAATTATTTAATTTAAGTAGTTCAGTAACACGGACCACGGTAGGGAAATCTCTCTAGAGTATTTTCCAAACACGTTACGGGCGTTCCAGAGAAAAAAGGATGACATAATCTAACTGGCATGATAAATATGGATTTACATAAAATGGAAATAGATTTAATTAATACAAAAATGATGAATTTGAAAAATGAATAAGGTCATTTACATGGATTCATTTGTTCAATACAATAATGGTTAATTGAAGGTTTAAGGAAACGATTATTGGGGTTTACATGAGAGATAGATTTTGGATGATTTACGGGTAAATAATGAAGGGAGCTATGCTTATACTTTGGATATAATTTTGTGTAAACAGGTGGTCATAATATGAGAAAATAACAGTAGCTCAGTGTATGATTTTGAGATTAGCAATGAAAGAAGACTACAATGGTATTAAGAGTGGAACCTAAAACCTCGGGAATGAAATCAACAACTCTCATTTCTCAAACATGGAGTATGTAGAAGTAAGGCGCTGTTAGTGAATAAAATGGAGTTTAGAATTTTATTAGACATTTCACATTTTTAACTCTAAATTGGATGGTCAACACGGTGTCAATCAACGCCAATTCGTTAACTGAGCACCAAACTCAGATATTGACAAAGTTAGGCACCAAACGCGAAAGTGTACCATTTTATAGGCACCAAACTCAAATTATCCCTTCTAATAATGAAATTCTAATCTCTTAAAAAGGTCATAGATTACCTATAATAATACATGGAAAGAAGGAGATAAGGTTTGCAACCGTTAATAACTTCTCAACGATTATCGGATCTTCTTTAAGCTATATAATCATTGTAAAATTTGAATACAATACCATAAACACAAATGACTCAAGGAATTCCGCAGGCTTCGTCAGATGTCGTAACTCTATGATCAAGACCAAATCATGAAACAAAAGACCCCCCTTTAAAAGAAAATTTTCATAAAAAATATTTCCTGCACAAATTACATGTCTAGAGGCTTGAGATTCGAAAAAAGCTTGCATTTTGGATGCATTGACTCAAGGAAGTCCAGTGACTTCGTTAGAAGTCGAAATCCTTTTTTTTTAAAACCAAACTATAAACTAGATAAACTCATTTTTATTATAAAATTTTCTAAAAAATGATTGGGGTAAATAAATAATACATTTAAAGGCTCTACATGTTATCCAAATTGCATTTCTACGTATGGTGATTCCAAAAATAAAGAGGGAAGTCATCCTTTACATTGAAAATAAGGATGAAACACCAGTTGCTAAGCATCCAAATCCTAAAAAATTTCCTGTATACTGTGGGGAACTGAAAGACAGAGGTAAAATAGTCGAAAAAGATATTACACAAAACCTTGGGGGACAAAGAGAGTTATATAAGTAGACAATATTTATAATAAGGGGTATTTTGAGTTTGGTGTCTATAAAATGGCACACCTTTACCTTTGGTACCTCACTTTATCGGAATTTGAGTTTGGTGTGGGTCCCAATCAAGCAGTTGACTTAACGGATGACTGGTAGACCGTTCACAAGCTGTGTTGGAGCGCAAATTGTTGCTCGGCCCCCCACCAACTTTTGTAAATAAATACGTGTCTTTGTGAATAATTGTTTAAACAATCATTATTTAATTTAACTACTCACCCACACGGACCACGGTAGGGAAATCTCTCTAGATCATTTTCCAAACACGTTATGAGCGTTCCGGAGAAATAAGGATAACTTATCTGACTGCCATGATAACTTTACATAAAATGGAAAAAAATTTAATTAATACGAAAATGATTAATTTGAAAAATGAATAGGGTCATTTAAGAGTGGAACCTAAAACCTCGTGAATGAAATCAACAACTCTCGTTTCTCAAACATGGAGTATGTAGAAGATAAGGCGTAGTTAGTGAATAAAACGGAGTTTAGAATTTTATTAGACATTTCACATTTTTAACTCTAAATTGGATGGTCAACACGGTGTTAATCAACGCCAATTCGTTGACTGGGCACCAAACTCAGATATTGACAAAGTTAGGCACCAAACGCGAAAGTGTACCATTTTATAGGCACCAAACTCGAAATATCCCTTCTAATAATGAACTTCTAATCTCTTAAAAGGGTCATATATTACCTATAATAAAACACGGAAAGAAGGAGATAAGGTTTGCAACCGTTAATAACTTCTCAACGATTATGGGATCTTCTTTAATCTAGATAATCATTGCAAAATTTGAATAAAATACCATAAACACAAATGACTCAAGGAAGTCCGCAGGCTTCGTTAGATGTCGGAACTCTATGATCAAGACCAAATCATTAAATGGAAAGACTCCCCTTTAATAGAAAATTTTTTGAAAAAATATTTCCTGCACAAATTACATGTCTAGAGGCTTGAGAGTCGAAAAAAGCTTGCATTTTGGATGCATTGACTCAAGGAAGTCCAGTGACTTCGTTAGACGTCTTTTTTTAAAACCAAACTATAAACTAGATAAACTCATTTTTATTATAAAATTTTCTAAAAAATGATTGGGGTAAATAATAATACATTTAAAGGCTCTACATGTTATCCAAATTACATTTCTACATATGGTGATTCCAAAAATAAAGAGGGAAGTCATCCTTTACATTGAAAATAAGGATGAAACACCAGTTGCTAAGCATCCAAATCCTAAAAATTTTCCTGTATACTGTGGGGAACTGAAAGACAGAGGTAAAATAGTCGAAAAAGAAATTACACAAAACCTTGGGGAACAAAGAGAGTTATATAAGTAGACAATATTTATAATAAGGGGTATTTTGAGTTTGGTGTCTATAAAATGGCACACCTTTACCTTTGGTACCTCACTTTGTCGGAATTTGAGTTTGGTGTGGGTCCCAATCAAGCAGTTGACTTAACGGATGACTGGTAGACCGTTCACAAGCTGTGTTGGAGCGCAAATTGTTGCTCGGCCCCCCACCAACTTTTGTAAATAAATACGTGTCTTTGTGAATAATTGTTTAAACAATCATTATTTAATTTAACTACTCACCCACACGGACCACGGTAGGGAAATCTCTCTAGATCATTTTCCAAACACGTTATGAGCGTTCCGGAGAAATAAGGATAACTTATCTGACTGCCATGATAACTTTACATAAAATGGAAAAAAATTTAATTAATACGAAAATGATTAATTTGAAAAATGAATAGGGTCATTTAAGAGTGGAACCTAAAACCTCGTGAATGAAATCAACAACTCTCGTTTCTCAAACATGGAGTATGTAGAAGATAAGGCGTAGTTAGTGAATAAAACGGAGTTTAGAATTTTATTAGACATTTCACATTTTTAACTCTAAATTGGATGGTCAACACGGTGTTAATCAACGCCAATTCGTTGACTGGGCACCAAACTCAGATATTGACAAAGTTAGGCACCAAACGCAAAAGTGTACCGTTTTATAGGCACCAAACTCGAAATATCCCTTCTAATAATGAACTTCTAATCTCTTAAAAAGGTCATAGATTGCCTATAATAAAACACGGAAAGAAGGAGATAAGTTTTGCAACCGTTAATAACTTCTCAACGATTATGGGATCTTCTTTAATCTAGATAATCATTGCAAAATTTGAATAAAATACCATAAACACAAATGACTCAAGGAAGTCCGCAGGCTTCGTTAGATGTCGGAAATCTATGATCAAGACCAAATCATGAAATGGAAAGACTCCCCTTTAATAGAAAATTTTTTGAAAAAATATTTCCTGCACAAATTACATGTCTAGAGGCTTGAGAGTCGAAAAAAGCTTGCATTTTGGATGCATTGACTCAAGGAAGTCCAGTGACTTCGTTAGACGTCTTTTTTTAAAACCAAACTATAAACTAGATAAACTCATTTTTATTATAAAATTTTCTAAAAAATGAAGGTGGTAAATAATAATACATTTAAGGGCTCTACATGTTATCCAAATTGCATTTCTACGTATGTTGATTCCAAAAATAAAGAGGGAAGTCATCCTTTAAATTGAAAATAAGGATAAAACACCAATTTCTAAGCGTCCAAATCATAAAAATTTCCATTTATACTGTGGGGAACTGAAAGACAGAGGTAACAGAAAAAGAATGAGGTCATTCCCACTTCGTATGAAGAAGTTATGAGCAAAATAGTCGAAAAAGAGATTACACAAACCCTTGGGGGACAAAGAGAGTAATATAAGTAGACAATATTTATAATAAGGGGTATTTTGAGATTGGTGCCTATAAAATGGCACACCTTTGCCTTTGGTACCTAACTTTGTCGGAATTTTAGTTTGGTGTGGGTCCCAATCAAGCAGTTGACTTAACGGATGACTGGTGGACCGTTCATAAGCTGTGTTGGATCATAACTTGTTGCTCGGCCCCCGCCAAATTTTGTAAATAAATACGTGTCTTTGTGAATAATTGTTTAAACAATAATTATTTAATTTAAGTAGTTCACTAACACGGACCACGGTAGGGAAATCTCTCTAGAGTATTTTCCAAACACGTTACGGGCGTTCCAGAGAAAAAAGGCTGACATAATCTAACTGGCATGATAAATATGGATTTACATAAAATGGAAACAGATTTAATTAATACGAAAATGATTAATTTGAAAAATGAATAGGGTCATTTACATGGATTCATTTGTTCAATACAATAATGGTTAATTGAAGGTTGAAGGAAACGATTATTGGGGTTTACATGAGAGATAGATTTTGGATGATTTACGGGTAAACAATGAAGGGAGCTATGCTTATACTTTGGATATAATTTTGTGTAAACAGGTGGTCATAATATGAGAAAATAACAGTAGCTCAGTGTATGATTTGAGATTAGCAATGAAAGAAGACGACAATGGTATTAGGAGTGGAACCTAAAACCTCGTGAATGAAAATCAACAACTCTCATTTCTCAAACATGGAGTATGTAGAAGATAAGGCGCAGTTAGTGAATAAAAGGTAGTTTAGAATTTTATTAGACATTTCACATTTTTAACTCTAAATTGGATTGTCAACACGGTGTCAATCAACGCCAATTCGTTGACTGAGCGCCAAACTCAGATATTGACAAAGTTAGGCACCAAACGCGAAAGTGTACCATTTTATAGGCACCAAACTCAAATTATCCCTTCTAATAATGAACTTCTAATCTCTTAAAAAGGTCATATGTTACCTATAATAAAAAATGGAAAGAAGGAGATAAGGTTTGCAACCGTTAATAACTTCTCTACGATTATCGGATCTTCTTTAAGCTAGATAATCATTGTAAAATTTGAATACAATACCATAAACACAAATGACTCAAGGAATTCCGCAGGCTTCTTCAGATGTCTTAACTCTATGATCAAGACCAAATCATGAAACAAAAGACCCCCCTTTAAAAGAAAATTTTCAGAAAAAATATTTCCTGCACAAATTACATGTCTAGAGGCTTGAGATTCGAAAAAAGCTTGCATTTTGGATGCATTGACTCAAGGAAGTCCAGTGACTTCGTTAGAAGTCGAAATCCTTTTTTTAAAACCAAACTATAAACTAGATAAACTCATTTTTATTATAAAATTTTCTAAAAAATGATTGGGGTAAATAATAATACATTTAAAGGCTCTACATGTTACCCAAATTGCATTTCTACGTATGGTGATTCCAAAAATAAAGAGGGAAGTCATCCTTTACATTGAAAATAAGGATGAAACACCAGTTGCTAAGCATCCAAATCCTAAAAAATTTCCTGTATACTGTGGGGAACTGAAAGACAGAGGTAAAATAGTCGAAAAAGATATTACACAAAACCTTGGGGGACAAAGAGAGTTATATAAGTAGACAATATTTATAATAAGGGGTATTTTGAGTTTGGTGTCTATAAAATGGCACACCTTTACCTTTGGTACCTCACTTTATCGGAATTTGAGTTTGGTGTGGGTCCCAATCAAGCAGTTGACTTAACGGATGACTGGTAGACCGTTCACAAGCTGTGTTGGAGCGCAAATTGTTGCTCGGCCCCCCACCAACTTTTGTAAATAAATACGTGTCTTTGTGAATAATTGTTTAAACAATCATTATTTAATTTAACTACTCACCCACACGGACCACGGTAGGGAAATCTCTCTAGATCATTTTCCAAACACGTTATGAGCGTTCCGGAGAAATAAGGATAACTTATCTGACTGCCATGATAACTTTACATAAAATGGAAAAAAATTTAATTAATACGAAAATGATTAATTTGAAAAATGAATAGGGTCATTTAAGAGTGGAACCTAAAACCTCGTGAATGAAATCAACAACTCTCGTTTCTCAAACATGGAGTATGTAGAAGATAAGGCGTAGTTAGTGAATAAAACGGAGTTTAGAATTTTATTAGACATTTCACATTTTTAACTCTAAATTGGATGGTCAACACGGTGTTAATCAACGCCAATTCGTTGACTGGGCACCAAACTCAGATATTGACAAAGTTAGGCACCAAACGCAAAAGTGTACCGTTTTATAGGCACCAAACTCGAAATATCCCTTCTAATAATGAACTTCTAATCTCTTAAAAAGGTCATAGATTGCCTATAATAAAACACGGAAAGAAGGAGATAAGTTTTGCAACCGTTAATAACTTCTCAACGATTATGGGATCTTCTTTAATCTAGATAATCATTGCAAAATTTGAATAAAATACCATAAACACAAATGACTCAAGGAAGTCCGCAGGCTTCGTTAGATGTCGGAAATCTATGATCAAGACCAAATCATGAAATGGAAAGACTCCCCTTTAATAGAAAATTTTTTGAAAAAATATTTCCTGCACAAATTACATGTCTAGAGGCTTGAGAGTCGAAAAAAGCTTGCATTTTGGATGCATTGACTCAAGGAAGTCCAGTGACTTCGTTAGACGTCTTTTTTTAAAACCAAACTATAAACTAGATAAACTCATTTTTATTATAAAATTTTCTAAAAAATGAAGGTGGTAAATAATAATACATTTAAGGGCTCTACATGTTATCCAAATTGCATTTCTACGTATGTTGATTCCAAAAATAAAGAGGGAAGTCATCCTTTAAATTGAAAATAAGGATAAAACACCAATTTCTAAGCGTCCAAATCATAAAAATTTCCATTTATACTGTGGGGAACTGAAAGACAGAGGTAACAGAAAAAGAATGAGGTCATTCCCACTTCGTATGAAGAAGTTATGAGCAAAATAGTCGAAAAAGAGATTACACAAACCCTTGGGGGACAAAGAGAGTAATATAAGTAGACAATATTTATAATAAGGGGTATTTTGAGATTGGTGCCTATAAAATGGCACACCTTTGCCTTTGGTACCTAACTTTGTCGGAATTTTAGTTTGGTGTGGGTCCCAATCAAGCAGTTGACTTAACGGATGACTGGTGGACCGTTCATAAGCTGTGTTGGATCATAACTTGTTGCTCGGCCCCCGCCAAATTTTGTAAATAAATACGTGTCTTTGTGAATAATTGTTTAAACAATAATTATTTAATTTAAGTAGTTCACTAACACGGACCACGGTAGGGAAATCTCTCTAGAGTATTTTCCAAACACGTTACGGGCGTTCCAGAGAAAAAAGGCTGACATAATCTAACTGGCATGATAAATATGGATTTACATAAAATGGAAACAGATTTAATTAATACGAAAATGATTAATTTGAAAAATGAATAGGGTCATTTACATGGATTCATTTGTTCAATACAATAATGGTTAATTGAAGGTTGAAGGAAACGATTATTGGGGTTTACATGAGAGATAGATTTTGGATGATTTACGGGTAAACAATGAAGGGAGCTATGCTTATACTTTGGATATAATTTTGTGTAAACAGGTGGTCATAATATGAGAAAATAACAGTAGCTCAGTGTATGATTTGAGATTAGCAATGAAAGAAGACGACAATGGTATTAAGAGTGGAACCTAAAACCTCGTGAATGAAAATCAACAACTCTCATTTCTCAAACATGGAGTATGTAGAAAATAAGGCGCAGTTAGTGAATAAAAGGGAGTTTAGAATTTTATTAGACATTTCACATTTTTAACTCTAAATTGGATGGTCAACACGGTGTCAATCAACGCCAATTCGTTGACTGAGCGCCAAACTCAGATATTGACAAAGTTAGGCACCAAACGCGAAAGTGTACCATTTTATAGGCACCAAACTCAAATTATCCCTTCTAATAATGAACTTCTAATCTCTTAAAAAGGTCATAGATTACCTATGATAAAAAATGGAAAGAAGGAGATAAGGTTTGCAACCGTTAATAACTTCTCAACGATTATCGGATCTTCTTTAAGCTAGATAATCATTGTAAAATTTGAATACAATACCATAAACACAAATGACTCAAGGAATTCCGCAGGCTTCGTCAGATGTCGTAACTCTATGATCAAGACCAAATCATGAAACAAAATACCCCCCTTTAAAAGAAAATTTTCAGAAAAAATATTTCCTGCACAAATTACGTGTCTAGAGGCTTGAGATTCGAAAAAAAGCTTGCATTTTGGATGCATTGACTCAAGGAAGTCCAGTGACTTCGTTAGAAGTCGAAATCCTTTTTTTAAAACCAAACTATAAACTAGATAAACTCATTTTTATTAGAAAATTTTCTAAAAAATGATTGGGGTAAATAATAATACATTTAAAGGCTCTACATGTTATCCAAATTGCATTTCTACGTATGGTGATTCCAAAAATAAAGAGGGAAGTCATCCTTTACAATGAAAATAAGGATGAAACACCAGTTGCTAAGCATCCAAATCCTAAAAATTTTGCTGTATACTGTGGGGAACTGAAAGACAGAGGTAAAATAGTCGAAAAAGATATTACACAAAACCTTGGGGGACAAAGAAAGTTATATAAGTAGACAATATTTATAATAAGGGGTATTTTGAGTTTGGTGTCTATAAAATGGCACACCTTTACATTTGGTACCTCACTTTGTCGGAATTTGAGTTTGGTGTGGGTCCCAATCAAGCAGTTGACTTAACGGATGACTGGTAGACCGTTCACAAGCTGTGTTGGAGCGCAAATTGTTGCTCGGCTCCCCACCAACTTTTGTAAATAAATACGTGTCTTTGTGAATAATTGTTTAAACAATCATTATTTAATTTAACTAGTTCACCAACACGGACCACGGTAGGGAAATCTCTCTAGATCATTTTCCAAACACGTTATGAGCGTTCCGGAGAAATAAGGATGACTTATCTGACTGCCATGATAACTTTACATAAAATGGAAAAAAAATTAATTAATACGAAAATGATTAATTTGAAAAATGAATAGGGTCATTTAAGAGTGGAACCTAAAACCTCGTGAATGAAATCAACAACTCTCGTTTCTCAAACATGGAGTATGTAGAAGATAAGGCGCAGTTAGTGAATAAAACGGAGTTTAGAAATTTATTAGACATTTCACATTTTTAACTCTAAATTGGATGGTCAACACGGTGTTAATCAACGCCAATTCGTTGACTGGGCACCAAACTCAGATATTGATAAAGTTACGCACCAAACGCGAAAGTGTACCATTTTATAGGCACCAAACTCAAATTATCCCTTCTAATAATGAAATTCTAATCTCTTAAAAAGGTCATAGATTACCTATAATAATACATGGAAAGAAGGAGATAAGGTTTGCAACCGTTAATAACTTCTCAACGATTATCGGATCTTCTTTAAGCTAGATAATCATTGTAAAATTTGAATACAATACCATAAACACAAATGACTCAAGGAATTCCGCAGGCTTCGTCAGATGTCGTAACTCTATGATCAAGACCAAATCATGAAACAAATGACCCCCTTTAAAAGAAAATTTTCAGAAAAAATATTTCCTGCACAAATTACATGTCTAGAGGCTTGAGATTCGAAAAAATCTTGCATTTTGGATGCATTGACTCAAGGAAGTCCAGTGACTTCGTTAGAAGTCGAAATCCTTTTTTTAAAACCAAACTATAAACTAGATAAACACATTTTTATTATAAAATTTTCTAAAAAATGATTGTGGTAAAATATAATACATTTAAAGGCCCAAAATGTTATCCAAATTACATTTCTACGTATGTTGATTCTAAAAATAAAGAGGGGAGTCATCCTTTACATTGAAAATAAGGATGAAACACCAATTGTTAAGCGTCCAAAACCTAAATTTTTTCCAGTATACTGTGGGGAACTGAAAGACAGAGGTAACAGAAAAAGAATGAGGTCATTCCCACTTCGTATGACGAAGTTATGAGCAAAATAGTCGAAAAACAGATTACACAAAACCTTGGGAGACAAAGAGAGTTATAAAAGTATACAATATTTATAATAATGGATATTTTTTAGATTGGTGCCTATAAAATGGCACACCTTTGCCTTTGGTACCTAACTTTGTCGGAAGTTGAGTTTGGTGTGGGTCCCAATCAAGCAGTTGACTTAACGGATGACCGGTTGACCGTTCACAAGCTGTGTTGGAGCACAACTTGTTGCTCGGACCCCCGCCAAAGTTTGTAAATAAATACTTGTTTTTTGTGAATAATTGTTTAAACAATAATTATTTAATTTAACTAGTTCACTAACACGGGCCACGGTTGGGAAATATCTCTAGAGCATTGTCCAAACACGTTACGGGCGTTCCAGACAAATAAGGCTGACATAATCTGACTGCAATGATAAATATGGATTTACATAAAATGGAAAAAAAATTAATTAATACGAAAATGATTAATTTGAAAAATGAATAGGATCATTTACATGGATTCATTTGTTCAATACAATAATGGTTAATTGAAGGATTAAGGAAACGATTATTGGGGTTTACATGAGAGATGGATTTTGGATGATTTACGGGTAAACAATAAATGGAGCTATGCTTATACTTTGGATTTAATTTTGTGTAAACAGGTGGTCATATGAGAAAATAACAGTAGCTCAGTGTATGATTTGAGATTAGCAATGAAAGAAGATGGCAATGGTATTAAGAGTGGAACCTAAAACCTCGTGAATGAAAATCAACAACTCTCGTTTCTCAAACATGGAGTATGTAGAAGATAAGGCGCAGTTAGTGAATAAAACGGAGTTTAGAATTTTATTAGACATTTCACATTTTTAACTCTAAATTGGATGGTCAACACGGTCAATCAACGCCAATTCGTTGACTGGGCACCAAACTCAGATATTGACATAGTTAGGCACCAAACACGAAAGTGTACCATTTTATAGGCACCAAACTCGAAATATCCCTTCTAATAATGAACTTCTAATCTCTTAAAAAGGTCATAGATTACCTATAATAAAACATGGAAAGAAGGATATAAGGTTTGCAACCGTTAATAACTTCTCAACGATTCTAGGATCTTCTTTAAGCTAGATAATCATTGAAAAATTTGAATAAAATACCATAAACACAAACTACTCAAGGAAGTCCGCAGGCTTCGTTAGATTTCAGAACTCTATGATCAAGACCAAATCATGAAACACAAAGACTCCCCTTTAATAGAAAATGTTCATAAAAAATATTTCCTGCACATATTACATGTCTAGAGGCTTGAGAGTCGAAAAAAGCTTGCATTTTGGATGCATTGACTCAAGGAAGTCTAGTGACTTCGTTTGAAGTCGAAATCCTTTTTTTTAAACCAAATTAAAAACTAGATAAACTCCTTTTTATTATAAAATTTTCTAAAAAATGATTGTGGTAAAAAATTATACATTTAAAGGCCCCAAATGTTATCCAAATTGCATTTCTACGTATGTTGATACCAAAAATAAAGAGGGGAGTCATCCTTTACATTGAAAATAAGGATGAAACACCAATTGCTAAGCGTCCAAAACCTAAATTTTTTCTCGTATAATGTGGGGAACTGAAAGACAGAGGTAACAGAAAAAAAATGAGGTCATTCCCACTTCGTATGAAGAAGTTATGAGCAAAATAGTCGAAAAAGAGATTACACAAAACCTTGGGAGACAAAGAGAGTTATAAAAGTATACAATATTTATAATAAGGGATATTTTGATTTTGGTGCCTATAAAATGGCACACCCTTTCCTTTTGTACCTAACTTTGTCGGAAGTTGAGTTTGGTGTGGGTCCCAATCAAGCAGTTGACTTAACGGATGACCGGTTGACCGTTCACAAGCTGTGTTGGAGCACAACTTGTTGCTCGGACCCCCGCCAACGTTTGTAAATAAATACGTGTTTTTGTGAATTATTGTTTAAACAATAATTATTTAATTTAACTAGTTCACTAACACGGACCACGGTCGGGAAATATCTCTAGAGCATTGTCCAAACACGTTACGGGCGTTCCAGACAAATAAGGCTGACATAATCTGACGGCAATGATAAATATGGATTTACATAAAATGGAAAAAAAATTAATTAATACGAAAATGATTAATTTGAAAAATGAATAGGATCATTTACATGGATTCATTTGTTCAATACAATAATGGTTAATTGAAGGATTAAGGAAACGATTATTGGGGTTTACATGAGAGATGGATTTTAGATGATTTACGGGTAAACAATGAAGGGAGCTATGCTTATTCTTTGGATTTAATTTTTTGTAAACAGGTGGTCATATGAGAAAATAACAGTAGCTCAGTGTATGATTTGAGATTAGCAATGAAAGAAGATGGCAATGGTATTAAGAGTGGAACCTAAAACCTCGTGAATGAAAATCAACAACTCTCGTTTCTCAAACAGGGAGTATGTAGAAGATAAGGCGCACTTAGTGAATAAAACGGAGTTTAGAATTTTATTAGACATTTCACATTTTTAACTTTAAATTGGATGGTCAACACGGTCAATCAACGCCAATTCGTTGACTGGGCACATAACTCAGATATTGACAAAGTTAGGCACCAAACACGAAAGTGTACCATTTTATAGGCACCAAACTCGAAATATCCCTACTAATAATGAACTTCTAATCTCTTAAAAAGGTCATAGATTACCTATAATAAAACATGGAAATAAGGAGATAAGGTTTGCAACCGTTAATAACTTCTCAACGATTCTAGTATCTTCTTTAAGCTAGATAATCATTGAAAAATTTGAATAAAATACCATAAACACAAATGACTCAAGTAAGTCCGCAGGCTTCGTTAGATTTCAGAACTCTATGATCAAGACCAAATCATGAAACATAAAGTCTCCCCTTTAATAGAAAATGTTCATAAAATATATTTCATGCACATATTACATGTCTAGAGGCTTGAGAGTCGAAAAAAGCTTGCATTTTGGATGCATTGACTCAAGGAAGTCTAGTGACTTCGTTAGAAGTCGAAATCCTTTTTTTAAAACCAAACTATAAACTAGATAAACTCATTTTTATTATAAAATTTTCTAAAAAATAACTGTGGTAAAAAATAATACATTTAAAGGCTCTACATGTTATCCAAATTTCATTTTTATGTATGTTGATTCCAAAAATAAAGAGGGAAGTCATCCTTTACATTTAAAACAAGGATGAAACACCAATTCCTAAGCGTCCAAATCCTAAAAATTTTCCTATATACTGTGGGGAACTGAAAGACATATGTAATAGAAAAAGAATGAGGTCATTCCCACTTCGTATGAAGAAGTTATGAGCAAAATAGTCGAAAAAGAAATTACACAAAACCTTTGGGAGACAAAGAGAGTTATAAAAGTGTACAATATTTATAATAAGGGATATTTTGAGTTTGGTTCCCATAAAATGGCACACCCTTGCCTTTTGTACCTAACTTTGTCGGAAGTTGAGTTTGGTGTGGGTCCCAATCAAGCAGTTGACTTAACGGATGACCGGTTGACCGTTCACAAGCTGTGTTGGAGCACAACTTGTTTGTCGGACCCCCGCCAACGTTTGTAAATAAATACGTATTTTTGTGAATAATTGTTTAAAAAATAATTATTTAATTTAACTAGTTCACTAACACGGACCATGGTCGGGAAATATCTCTAGAGCATTGTCCAAACAGGTTACGGGCGTTCCTGACAAATAAGGATGACATAATCTAACTGCAATGATAAATATGGATTTACATAAAATGGAAAAAAAATTAATTAATACGAAAATGATAATTTGAAAAATGAATAGGGTCATTTACATGGATTCATTTGTTCAATATAATAATGGTTAATTGAAGGATTAAGGAACGATTATTGGGGTTTACATGAGAGATGGATTTTGGATGATTTACGGGTAAACAATGAAGGGAGCTATGCTTATACTTTGGATTTAATTTTGTGCAAACAGGTGGTCATATGAGAAAATAACAGTAGCTCAGTGTATGATTTGAGATTAGCAATGAAAGAAGATGGCAATGGTATTAAGAGTGGAACCTAAAACCTCGTGAATGAAAATCAACAACTCTCGTTTCTCAAACATGGAGTATGTAGAAGATAAGGCGCAGTTAGTGAATAAAACGGAGTATAGAATTTTATTAGACATTTAACATTTGTAACTCTAAATTGGATGGTCAACACGGTGTCAATCAACCCCAATTCGTTGACTGGGCACAAAACTCAGATATTGACAAAGTTAGGCACCAAACGCGAAAGTGTACCATTTTATAGGCACCAAACTCAGATTAGAATCTCCTTCTGGCGAAAGTGTAAAATGGTACACTTTCGCGTTTGGTGCCTAAGTTTGTCAATATCTGAGTTTGGTGCCCAGTCAACGAATTGGCGTTGATTGACCGTGTTGACCATCCAATTTAGAGTTAAAAATGTGAAATGTCTAATAAAATTCTAAACTCTGATTTATTCACTAAGTGCGCCCTATCTTATACATACTCCATGTTTGAGAAATGAGAGTTGTTGATGTTCATTCAAGAGGTTTTAGGTTCCACTCTTAATACCATTGCCATCTTCTTTCATTGCTAATCTCAAATCATACACTGAGCTAATGTTATTTTCTCATATGACCACCTGTTTACACAAAATTAAATCCAAAGTATAAGCATAGCTCCCTTCATTGTTTACCAGTAAATCATCCAAAATCTATTTCTCATGTAAACCCAAATAATCGTTTCCTTAAACCTTCAAACTAACCATTATTGTATTGAAAAAATGAATCCATGTAAATGACCCTATTCATTTTTCAAATTAATTATTATTGTATTAATTAAATTTGTTTCCATTTTATGTAAATCCATAGTTATCGTGGAAGTCAGATAAGTCAGCCATATTTCTCCTGAACGCTCGTAACGTGATTGGAATATGATCTAGAGAGATTTCCCTACCGTGGTCCGTGTTAGTGAACTAGTTAAATTAAATAATGATTGTTTAAACAATTATTCACAAAGACACGTATTTATTTACAAAACTTGGCAGGGGGCCGAGCAACAAGTTGTGCTCCAACACAGCTTGTGAACGGTCCACCAGTCATCCGTTAAGTCAACTGTTTGATTGGGACACACACCAAACTCAAATTCCGACAAAGTTAGGTACCAAAGGCAAAGGTGTGCCATTTTATAGGCACCAAAATCAAAATACCCCTTATTATAAATATTGTCTACTTATATAACTCTCTTTGTCCCCCAAGGGTTTGTGTAATCTCTTTTTCGACTATTTTGCTCATATCTTCTTCATACGAAGTGGGAATGACCTCATTCTTTTTCTGTTACCTCTGTCTTTCAGTTCCCCACAGTATACAGGAAAAAAATTTAGGTTTTGGACGCTTCACAATTGGTGTTTCATCCTTATTTTCAATGTAAAGGATGACTTCCATCTTTATTTTTGGAATCAACATACGTAGAAATGGAATTTGGATAACCTGTAGAGCCTTTAAATGTATTATTATTTACCACAATCATTTTTTTGAAAATTTTATAATAAAAATGAGTTTATCTAGTTAATAGTTTGGTTTTAAAAAAAGGATTTCGACTTCTGACGAAGTCACTGGACTTCCTTGAGTCAATGCATCCTAAATGCAAGCATTTTTCGACTCTCAAGCCTCTAGACATGTAATTTGTGCAGGGAATATTTTTTCTGAAAATTTTCTATTAAATGGGAGTCTTTCTGTTTCATGATTTGGTCTTGATCATAGAGTTCAGACATTAACGAAGCCTGAGGACTTCCTTGAGTCATTTTTGTTTATGTTATTTTATTCAAATTTAGCAATGATTATCTAGCTTAAAGAAGACCCCATAATCGTTGAGAAGTTATTAACGGTTGAAAACCTTATCTCCTTCTTTCCATGTTTTATTAGAGGTAATCTATGACCTTTTTTAAAAGATTAGAAGTTCATTATTAGAAGGGATATTTTGAGTTTGGTGCCTATAAAATGGTACACTTTCGCGTTTGGTACCTAAGTTTGTCAATATCCGAGTTTGGTGCCCAGTCAACGAATTGACGTTAATTGACCGTGTTGACCATCCAATTTAGAGTTAAAAATGTGAAATGTGTAATAAAATTCTAACCTCCGTTTTATTCACTAACTGCGCCCTATCTTCTACATACTCCATGTTTGAGAAATGAGATTTATTGATTTTCATTCACGAGGTTTTAGGTTCCACTCTTAATACCATTGCCATCTTCTTTCATTGTTAATCTCAAATCATACACTAAGCTACTGTTATTTTCTCATATGACCACCTGTTTACACAAAATTAAATCCAAAGTATAAGCATAGCTCCCTTCATTGTTTACTGGTAAATTATCCAAAATCTATCTCTCATGAAAACCCCAATAATCGTTTCCTTAAACCTTCAAACTTACCATTATTGTATTGAACAAATGAATCCATGTAAATGACCCTATACATTTTTCAAATTAATCATTATTGTATTAATTAAATTTGTTTCCACTTTATGTAAATCCATAGTTATCATGGCAGTCAGATAAGTCAGCCTTATTTCTCCGGAACGCTCGTAACGTGTTTGGAAAATGATCTAGAGAGATTTCCCTACCGTGGTCCGTGTTAGTTAACTAGTTAAATTAAATAATGATTGTTTAAACAATTATTCACAAAGACACGTATTTATTTACAAAACTTGGCGGGGGGCCGAGCAACAAGTTGTGCTCCAACACAGCTTGTGAACGGTCCATCAGTCATCCGTTAAGTCAACTGCTTGATTGGGACCCACACCAAACTCAAATTCCGACAAAGTTAGGTACCAAAGGAAAGGTGTGCCATTTTATAGGCACCACACTCAAAATACCCCTTATTATAAATATTGTCTACTTATATAACTCTCTTTGTCCCCCAAGGGTTTGTGTAATCTCTTTTTCGACTATTTTGCTCATAACTTCTTCATACGAAGTGGAATGACCTCATTCTTTTTCTGTTACCTCTTCCTATCAGTTCCCCACAGTATACAGGAAATTTTTTAGGATTTGAACGCTTAGCAATTGGTGTTTCATCCTTATTTTCAATGTAAAGGATGACTTCCCTCTTTATTTTTGGAATCAACATACGTAGAAATGCAATTTGGATAATATGTAGAGCCTTTAAATGTATTATTTTTTACCACAATCATTTTTTAGAAAATTTTATAATAAAAATGAGTTTATCTAGTTTATAGTTTGGTTTTAAAAAAAGGATTTCGACTTCTAACGAAGTCACTGGACTTCCTTGAGTCAATGCATCCAAAATGCAAGCTTTTTTCGACTCTCAAGCCTCTAGACATGTAATTTGTGCAGGGAATATTTTTTCTGAAAATTTTCTATTAAAGGGGAGTCTTTATGTTTCATGATTTGGTCTTGATCATAGATTTCCGACATCTAACGAAGCCTGAGGACTTCCTTGAGTCATTTGTGTTTTTGGTATTTTATTCGAATTTAGCAATGATTATCTAGCTTAAAGAAGATCCCATAATCGTTGAGAAGTTATTAACGGTTGAAAACTTTATCTCCTTCTTTCCATGTTTTATTATAGGTAATCTATGACCTTTTTTAAAAGATTAGAAGTTCATTATTAGAAGGGATATTTTGAGTTTGGTGCCTATAAAATGGTACACTTTCGCGTTTGGTGCCTAACTTTGTCAATATCTGAGTTTGGTGCCAAGTCAACGAATTGGCGTTAATTGACCGTGTTGACCATCCAATTTAGAGTTAAAAATGTGAAATGTCTAATAAAATTCTAACCTCCGTTTTATTCACTAACTGCGCCCTATCTTCTACATACTCCATGTTTGAGAAATGAGAGTTGTTGATCTTCATTCACGAGGTTTTAGGTTCCACTCTTAATACCATTGCCATCTTCTTTCATTGCTAATCTCAAATCATACACTGAGCTACTGTTATTTTCTCATATGACCACCTGTTTACACAAAATTAAATCCAAAGTATAAGCATAGCTCCCTGTATTGTTTACCGGTAAATCATCCAAAATCAATCTCTCATGTAAACCCCAATAACCGTTTCCTTAAACCTTCAAACTAACCATTATTGTATTGAACAAATGAATCCATGTAAATGACACTATTCATTTTTCAAATTAGTCATTATTGTATTAATTAAATTTGTTTCCATTTTATGTAAATCCATAGTTATCATGGCAGTCACGTAAGTCAGCCTTATTTCTCCGGAACGCTCGTAACGTGTTTGGAAAATGATCTAGAGAGATTTCCCTACCGTGGTCCGTGTTAGTGAACTAGTTAAATTAAATAATGATTGTTTAAACAATTATTCAGAAATACACGTATTTATTTACAAAAGTTGGCGGGGGGACGAGCAACAAGTTGTGCTCCAACACAGCTTGTGATCGGTCCACCAGTCATCCGTTAAGTCAACTGCTTGATTGGGACCCACACCAAACTCAAATTCTGACAAAGTTAGGTACCAAAGGCAAAGGTGTGCCATTTTATAGGCACCAAACTCAAAATACCCCTTATTATAAATATTCTCTACTTATATAACTCTCTTTGTCCCCCAAGGGTTTGTGTAATCTCTTTTTCGACTATTTTGCTCATAACTTCTTCATACGAAGTGGGAATGAGCTCATTCGTTTTCTGTTACCTATGTCTTTCAGTTCCCCACAGTATAAAGGAAAACAATTTAGGTTTTGGACGCTTAACAATTGGTGTTTCATCCTTATTTTCAATGTAAAGGATGACTTCCCTCTTTATTTTTGGAATCAACATACGTAGAAATGGAATTTGGATAACATGTAGAGCCTTTAAATGTATTATTATTTACCACAATCATTTTTTAGAAAATTTTATAATAAAAATGAGTTTATCTAGTTTATAGTTTGGTTTTAAAAAAAGGATTTCGACTGCTAACGAAATCACTGGACTTCCTTGAGTCAATGCATCCAAAATGCAAGATTTTTTCGATTCTCAAGCCTGTAGACATGTAATTTGTGCAGGGAATATTTTTTCTGAAATTTTCTATTAAAGTGGAGTCTTTCTGTTTCATGATTTGGTCTTGATCATAGAGATCCGACATCTAACGAAGCCTGCGGACTTCCTTGATTCATTTGTGTTTATGGTATTTTATTCAAATTTTGCAATGATTATCTAGCTTAAAGAAGATCCCATAATCGTTGAGAAGCTATTAACGGTTGCAAACTTTATCTCTTTATTTCCATGTTTTATTATAGGTGATCTATGACCTTTTTAAAAGATTTGAAGTTCATTATTAGAAGGGATATTTTGAGTTTGGTGCCTATAAAATAGTACACTTTCGCGTTTGGTGCCTAACTTTGTCAGTATCTGAGTTTGGTGCCCAGTCAACGAATTGGCGTTGATTGACCGTGTTGACCATCCAATATAGAGTTAAAAATGTGAAATGTGTAATAAAATTCTAACCTCCGTTTTATTCACTAACTGCGCCCTATCTTCTACATACTCCATGTTTGAGAAATGAGAGTTGTTGATGTTCATTCACGAGGTTTTAGGTTCCACTCTTAATACCATTGCCATCTTCTTTCATTGCTAATATCAAATCATACACTGAGCTAATGTTATTTTCTCATATGACCACCTGTTTACACAAAATTAAATCCAAAGTATAGGCATAGCTCCCTTCATTTTTTACCGGTAAATCATCCAAAATCTATTTCTCATGTAAACCCCAATAATCGTTTTCTTAAACCTTCAAACTAACCATTATTGTATTGAACAAATGAATCCATGTAAATGACCCTATTCATTTTTCAAATTAATCATTATCTTATTAATTAAATTTGTTTCCATTTTATGTAAATCCATAGTTATCTTGGCAGTCAGATAAGTCAGCCTTATTTCTCTGGAACGCTCGTAACGTGTTTGGAAAATGATCTAGAGAGATTTCCCTACCGTGGTCCGTGTTAGTGAACTAGTTAAATTAAATAATGATTGTTTAAACAATTATTCACAAAGACACGTATTTATTTACAAAACTTGGCGGGGGGGCGAGCAACAAGTTGTGCTCCAACACAGCTTGTGAACGGTCCACTAGTCATCCGTTAAGTCAACTGCTTGATTGGGACCCACACCAAACTCAAATTCCGACAGAGTTAGGTACCAAAGGCAAAGGTGTCCCATTTTATAGGCACCAAACTCAAAATACCCCTTACTATAAATATTGTCTACTTATATAACTCTCTTTGTCCCCCAAGGGTTTGTGTAATCTCTTTTTCGACCATTTTGCTCATAACTTCTTCATACGAAGTGGGAATGACCTCATTCTTTTTCTGTTACCTCTGTCTTTCAGTTCCCCACAGTATATAGGAAAAAATAATTTAGGTTTTGGACGCTTAACAATTGGTGTTTCATCCTTATTTTCAATGTAAAGGATGACTTCCCTCTTTATTTTTGGAATCAACATACGTAGAAATGCAATTTAGATAACATGCAAAGCCTTTAAATGAATTATTATTTACCACAATCATTTTTTAGAAAATATTATAATAAAAATGAGTTTATCTAGTTTACAGTTTGGTTTTAAAAAAAGGATTTCGACTTCTAACGAAGTCACTAGAATTCCTTCAGTCAATGCATCCAAAATGCAAGCTTTTTTCGACTCTCAAGCCTCTAGACATGTAATTTGTGCAGGGAATATTTTTTCTGAAAATTTTCTATTAAAGGGGAGTCTCTCTGTTTCATGATTTAGTCTTGATCATAGAGTTCCGACATCTAACGAAGCCTGCGGACTTCCTTGAGTCATTTGTGTTTATATATTTTATTCAAATTTTGCAATGATTATCTAGATTAAAGAAGATCCCATAATCGTTGAGAAGTTATTCACGGTTGCAAACCTGATCTCCTTCTTTCCAAGTTTTATTATAGGTAATCTATGACCTTTTTAAAAGATTAGAAGTTCATTATTATAAGGAATATTTTGAGTTTGGTGCCTATAAAATGGTACACTTTCGCTTTTGGTGCCTAACTTTGTCAATATCTGAGTTTGGTGCCCAGTCAACGAATTGGCGTTGATTGACCGTGTTGACCATCCAATTTAGAGTTAAAAATGTGAAATGTGTAATAAAATTCTAACCTTCGTTTTATTCATTAACTGCGCCCTATCTTCTACATACTCAATGTTTGAGAAATGAGAGTTGTTGATGTTCATTCACGAGGTTTTAGGTTCCACTCTTAATACCATTGCCATCTTCTTTCATTGCTAATATCAAATCATACACTGAGCTAATGTTATTTTCTCATATGACCACCTGTTTACACAAAATTAAATCCAAAGTATAAGCATAGCTCCCTTCATTGTTTACCGGTAAATCATCCAAAATCTATTTCTCATGTAAACCCCAATAATCGTTTCCTTAAACCTTCAAACTAACCATTATTGTATTGAACAAATGAATCCATGTAAATGACCCTATTAATTTTTCAAATTAATCATTATTGTATTAATTAAATTTGTTTTCACTTTATATAAATCCATAGTTATCATGGCAGTCAGATAAGTCAGCCTTATTTCTCTGGAACGCTCGTAACGTGTTTGGAAAATGATTTGTTGAGAAATGAAAGTTGTTGATTTTCATTCACGAGGTTTTAGGTTCCACTCATACCATTGCCATCTTCTTTCATTGCTAATCTCAAATCATACACTGAGCTACTGTTATTTTCTCATTTGACCACCTGTTTACACAAAATTAAATCCAAAGTATAAGTATAGCTCCCTTTATTGTTTACCGGTAAATCATCCAAAATCTATTTCTCATGTAAACCCCAATAATCGTTTTCTTAAACCTTCAAACTAACCATTATTGTATTGAACAAATGAATCCATGTAAATGACCTTATTCATTTTTCAAATTAATCATTATTGTATTAATTAAATTTTTTTCCATTTTATGTAAATCCATTGTTATCTTGGCAGTCAGATAAGTAAGCCTTATTTCTCTGGAACGCTCGTAACGTGTTTGGAAAATTATCTAGAGAGATTTCCCTACCGTGGTCCGTGTTAGTGAACTAGTTAAATTAAATAATGATTGTTTAAACAATTATTCACAAAGACACGTATTTATTTACAAAACTTGGCGGGCGGGCGAGCAACAAGTTGTGCTCCAACACAGCTTGTGAACGGTCCACTAGTCATCCGTTAAGTCAACTGTTTGATTGGGACACACACCAAACTCAAATTCCGACAAAGTTAGGTACCAAGGGAAAAGGTGTGCCATTTTATAGGCACCAAACTCAAAATACCCCTTATTATAAATATTGTCTACTTATATAACTCTCTTTGTCCCCCAAGGTTTTGTGTAATCTATTTTTCGACTATTTTGCTCATAACTTCTTCATACGAAGTGGGAATGACCTCATTCTTTTTCTGTTACCTATGTCTTTCAGTTCCCCAAAGTATACAAGAAAATTTTTAGGATTTGGACGCTTAGAAATTGGTGTTTCATCCTTATTTTCAATGTAAAGGATGACTTCCCTCTTTATTTTTAGAATCAACATACGTAGAAATGCAATTTGGATAACATGTAGAGCCTTTAAATGTATTATTTTTTTACCACAATCATTTGTTAGAAAATTTTATAATAAAAATGAGTTTATCTAGTTTATAGTTTGGTTTTAAAAAAAGGATTTCGACTTCTAACGAAGTCACTGGACTTCCTTGAGTCAATGCATCCAAAATGCAAGCTTTTTTCGACTCTCAAGCCTCTAGACATGTAATTTGTGCAGGAAATATTTTTTCTGAAAATTTTCTATTATAGGGGAGTCTTTCTGTTTTATGTTTTGGTCTTGATCATAGAGTTCCGACATCTAACGAACCCTGCGGATTTCCTTGAGTCATTTGTGTTTATGGTATTTTATTCAAATTTTGCCATGATTATCTAGCTTAAAGAAGATCCCATAATCATTGAGAAGTTATTAACGGTTGGAAACCTTATCTCCTTCTTTCCATGTTTTATTATAGGTAATCTATGACCTTTTTAAGATATTAGAAGTTCATTATTAGAAGGGATATTTCGAGTTTGGTGCCTATAAAATAGTACACTTTCGCGTTTGGTGCCTAACTTTGTAAATATCTGAGTTTGGTGCCCAGTCAATGAATTGGCGTTGATTGACCGTGTTGACCATCCAATTTAGAGTTAAAAATGTGAAATGTCTAATAAAATTCTAAACTCCGTTTTATTCACTAATTGCGCCTTATCTTCTACATACTCCATGTTTTAGAAATGAGAGATGTTGATTTTCATTCACGAGGTTTTAGGTTCCACTCTTAATACCATTCCCATCTTCTTTCATTGCTAATCTCAAATCATACACTGAGCTACTGTTATTTTCTCATATGACCACCTGTGTACACAAAATTAAATCCAAAGTATAAGCATAGCTCCCTTCATTGTTTACCGGTAAATCATCCAAAATCTATCTCTCATGTAAACCCCAATAAACGTTTCCTTAAACCTTCAAACTAACCATTATTGTATTGAACAAATGAATCCATGTAAGTGACCCTATTCATTTTTCAAATTAATCATTATTGTATTAATAAGATTTGTTTCCATTTTATGTAAATCCATAGTTATCATGGCAGTCAGATAAGTCAGCCTTATTTCTCTGGAACGCTCGTAACGTGTTTGGAAAATGATCTAGAGAGATTTCCCTACCGTGGTCCGTGTTAGTGAACTAGTTAAATTAAATAATGATTGTTTAAACAATTACTCACAAATACACGTATTTATTTACAAAAGTTGGCGGGGGGCCGAGCAACAAGTTGTGCTCCAACACAGCTTGTGAACGGTCCACCAGTCAGCCCTTAGGCCAACTGCTTGGTTGGGACCCACACCAAACTCAAATTCCGACAAAGTTAGGTACCAAAGGAAAAGGTGTGCCATTTTATAGGCACCAAACTCAAAATATTGTCTACTTATATAACGCTCTTTGTCCCAAGGTTTTGTGTAATCTCTTTTTCGACTATTTTGCTCATAACTTCTTCATACGAAGTGGGAATGACCTCATTCTTTTTCTGTTACCTCTGTCTTTCAGTTCCCCACAGTATACGGAATAATTTTAGGATTTGGACGCTTATCAATTGGTGTTTCATCTTTATTTTCAAAGTAAAGGATGACTTCCCTCTTTATTTTTGGAATCAACACACATAGAAATGCAATTTGGATAACATGTAGAGCCTTTAAATGTATTATTGTTTACCACAATCATTTTTTAGAAAATTTAGTAATAAAAATGAGTATATATAGATTATAGTTTGGTTTTAAAACATGGATTTCGACTTCTAACAAAGTCACTGGACTTCCTTGAGTCAATGCATCCAAAATGCAAGCTTTTTTCGACTCTCAAGCTTCTAGACATGTAATTTGTGCAGGAAATATTTTTTCTGAAATTTTTTTATTAAAGGGGAGTCTTTCTGTTTCATGGTTTGGTCTTGATCATAGAGTTCCGGCATCTAACGAAGCTGGACTTCCTTGAGTCATTTGTGTTTATGGTATTTTATTCAAATTTTACCATGATTATGTAGCTTAAAGAAGATCCCAGAATCGTTGAGAAGTTATTAACGGTTGCAAACCTTATCTCCTTCTTTCCATGTTTTATTATAGGTAATCTATGACCTTTTTAAGATATTAGAAGTTCATTATTAGAAGGGATATTTCGAGTTTGGTGCCTATAAAATGGTACACTTTCGCGTTTGGTGCCTAACTTTGTAAATATCTGAGTTTGGTGCCCAGTCAACGAATTGGCGTTGATTGACCGTGTTGACCATCCAATTTAGAGTTAAAAATGTGAAATGTATAATAAAATTCTAAGTTCCGTTTTATTCACTAACTGCGCTTTATCTTCTACATACTCCATGTTTTAGAAATGAGAGTTGTTGATTTTCATTCACGAGGTTTTAGGTTCCACTCTTAATACCATTTCCATCTTCTTTCATTTCTAATCTCAAATCATACACTGAGCTACTGTTATTTTCTCATATGACCACCTGTTTACACAAAATTAAATCCAAAGTATATGCATAGCTCCCTTCATTGTTTACCCGTAAATCATCCAAAATCTATCTCTCATGTAAACCCCAATAATCGTTTCCTTAAACATTCAAACTAACCATTATTGTATTGAAAAAATGAATACATGTAAGTGACAATATTCATTTTTCAAATTAATCATTATTGTATTAATTAGATTTGTTTCCATTTTATGTAAATCCATAGTTATCATGGTAGTCAGATAAGTCATCCTTATTTCTCTGGAACGCTCGTAACGTGTTTAGAAAATGATCTAGAGAGATTTCCCTACCGAGGTCCGTTTTGGTGAGCTAGTTAAATTAAATAATTATTGTTCAAACAATTATTGCCCAAGACACGTATTTATTCACAAAAGTTGGCGGGGGGTCGAGCAACAAGTTGTGCTCCAACACAGCTTGTGAACGGTCAACCAGTCATCTGTTAAGTCAACTGCTTGATTCGTTTTCTGTTAACTCTGTCTTTCAGTTCCCCACAGTATAAAGGAAAGTTTTTAGGATTTGGACGATTAAGAATTAGTGTTTCATCCTTATTTTCAATGCAAAGGATGACTTCCCTCTTTATTTTTGGAATCAACATACGTAGAAATGCAATTTGGATAACATGTAGAGCCTTTAAATGTATTGTTTTTTACTGCAATCATTTTTAAGAAAATTTTATAATAAAACTGAGTTTATATAGTTTATATTTTGGTTTTAAAAAAAAGGATTTCGACTTCTAACGAAGTCACTCGATTTCCTTGAGTCAATGCATCCAAAATGCAAGTTTTGTTCGACTCTCAAGCCTCTAGACATGTAATTTGTGACGGAAATTTTTTTTGTGAACATTTTCTATTAAACGGGAGTCTTTCTGTTTCATGATTTTGTCTTGATCATAGAGTTCCGACATCTAACGAAGCCTGCGGACTTCCTTGAGTCATTTGTGTTTATGGTATTTTATTCAAATTTTTCAATGATTATCTAGCTTAATGAAAATCCTAGAATCGTTGAAAAGTTATTAACGGTTGCAAACCTTATCTCCTTCTTTCCATGTTTTATTATAGGTAATTTATGACCTTTTTAAGAGATTACAAGTTCATTATTAGAAGGGAAATTTTGAGTTTGGTGCCTATAAAATGGCACACTTTCGCGTTTGGTGCTTAACTTTTTCCAAATCTGAGTTTGGTGCCCAGTCAATGAATTGGCGTTGATTGACCGTGTTGACCATCCAATTTATAGTTAAAAATGTGAAATGACTAATAAAATTCAAAACTCCGTTTTATTCACTAACTGCACCTTATCTTCTACATACTCCATGTTTTAGAAATGAGAGTTGTTGATTTTTATTCACGAGGTTTTAGGTTCCAGTTTTTAATACCATCGCCATCTTCTTTAATTGCTAATCTCAAATCATACACAGAGCTACTGTTATTTTCTCGTATGACCACCTGTTTACACAAAATTAAATTTAAAGTATAAGCATAGCTCCCTTCATTGTTTACCCGTAAATTATCCAAAATATCTCTCTCATGTAAACCTCAATAATCGTTTCCTTAAACCTTAAAACTAACCATTATTGTATTGAACAAATGAATCCATGTAAATGCCTATATTTATTTTTTCAAAATAATCATTATTATATTAATTAAATTTGTTACCATTTTCTGTAAATCAATAGTTATCATGGCAGTTAGATTATGTTAGCCTTATTTCTCTGGAACGCTCGTAACATGTTTGAAAAATGATCTAGAGAGATTTCCCTACGCGGTCCGTGTTAGTGAACTAGTTAAATTAAATAATTATTCTTTAAACAATTATTGACAAAGACACGTATTTATTTACAAAAGTTGGCGAGGGGTCTAGCAACAAGTTGTGCTTCAACACATCTTGTGAACGATCAACCAGTCATCCGTTAAGTCAACTACTTGATTAGGATCCTCACCAAACTCAAGTTCTGACAAAGTTAGGTACCAAAGGCAAAGGTGCGCCATTTTATAGGAACTAGACTCAAAATATCCCTTATTACAAATATTTCCTACTTATATAACTCTCTTTGTCCCCAAGGTTTTGTGTAATCTCTTTTTCGACTATTTTGCTCATAACTTCTTCATACGAAGTGGGAATGATCTCATTCGTTTTCTGTTACCTTTGTCTTTCAGTTCCCCACAGTATACAGGAAATTTTTTAGGATTTGGACGGTTAAGAATTGGTGTTTCATCCTCATTTTCAATGTAAAGGATGACTTCCCTATTTAATTTTGGAATCAACATACGTAGAAATGCAATTTGCATAACATGTAGAGCCTTTAAATGTATTATTTTTTACCGCATTTATTTTTTAGAAATTTTTATAATAAAACTGAGTTTATATAGTTTATATTTTGTTTTCAAAAAAAAGGATTTCGAATTCTAACGAAGTGACTAGACTTCCTTGAGTCAATGCATCCAGAATGCAAGATTTTTTCGACTCTCAAGCCTCTAGACATGTAATTTGTGACGGAAATATTTTTTCTAAACATTTTTTATTCAAGGGGAGTCTTTCTTGTTCATGATTTGGTCTTGATCATAGAGTTCCTACATCTAACGAAACCGACGGACTTCCTTGAGTCATTTGTGTTTATGATATTTTATTTAAATTTTGCAATGATTATCTAGCTTAAAGAAGATCCTAGAATCGTTAGGAGGTTATTCACGGGTGCAAACCTTATCTCCTTATTTACATGTTTTATTATAGGTAATCTATGACCTTTTTAAGAGATTAGAAGTTCATTATTTGAAGGGATATTTTGAGTTTGGTGCCTATAAAATAGTGCACTTTTGCGTTTGGTGCCTAACTTTGTCAAAATCTGAGTTTGGTTCCCAGTCAAAAAATTGACGTTGATTGAGCGTGGTGACCATCCTATTTAGAGTTAAAATTTTGAAATGAGTAACAAAATTCTAAACTTCGTTTTATTCACTAACTGGTTATCTTCTACATACTCCATGTTCGAGAAATGAGAGTTGTTGATTTTCATTCACGAGGTTTTAGGTTCCACTCCTAATACCATCGCCATCTACTTTTATTCACGAGGTTTTAAGCTAGATAATCATTGCAAAATTTGAATAAAATACCATAAACACAAATGACTCAAGGAAGTCCGTAGGTTTCGTTAGATGTCGGAACTCTATGATCAAGACCAAATCATGAAACAGAAAGACTCCCCTTTAATAGAAAATTTTCAGAAAAATATTTCCTGCACAAATTACATGTCTAGAGGCTTGAGAGTCGAAAAAAGCTTGCATTTAGGATGCATTGACTCAAGGAATTCCAGTGACTTCGTTAGAAGTCGAAATTCTTTTTTTAAAACCAAACTATAAACTAGATAAAATCATTTTTATTATAATATTTTCTAAAAAATAATTGTGGTAAAAAATAATACATTTAAAGGCTCTACATGTTATCCAAATTGCATTTCTACGTATGTTGATTCCAAAAATAAAGAGGGGAGTCAACCTTTACATTGAAAATAAGGATCAAACACCAATTGCTAAGCGTCCAAATCCTAAAAATTTTCTTGTATACTGTGGGGAACTGAAAGACAGAGGTAACAGAAAAAGAATGAGGTCATTCCCACTTCGTATGAAGAAGTTATGAGCAAAATAGTCGAAAAAGAGATTACACAAAACCTTGGGGGACAAAGAGAGTTACATAAGTAGAGAATATCTATAATAAGGGGTATTTTGAGTTTGGTGCCTATAAAATGGCACACCTTTGCCTTTGGTACCCTATTTTGTCAGAATTTGAGTTTGGTGTGGGTCCCAATCAAGCAGTTGACTTAACGGATGACTGGTGGACCGTTCACAAGCTGTGTTGGAGCACAACTTGTTGCTCGGCCCCCCGCCAAATTTTGTAAATAAATACGTGTCTTTGTGAATTATTGTTTAAACAATCATTATTTAATTTAACTAGTTCACTACGGACCACGGTAGGGAAATCTCTCTAGATCATTTTCCAAACACGTTACGAGCGTTCCAGAGAAATAAGGCTGACTTATCTGACTGCCATGATAACTATAGATTTACATAAAATGGAAACAAATTTAATTAATACAATAATGATTAATTTGAAAAATTAATAGGGTCATTTACATGGATTCATTTGTTCAATACAATAATGGTTAGTTTGAATGTTTAAGCAAACGATTATTGGGGTTTACATGAGAGATAGATTTTGGATGATTTACGGGTAAACAATGAAGGGAGCTATGCTTATACTTTAGATTCAATTTTGTGTAAATAGGTGGTCATATGAGAAAATAACAGTAGCTCAGTGTATGATTTGAGATTAGCAATGAAAGAATATGGCAATGGTATTAAGAGTGGAACCTAAAACCTCGTGAATGAAAATCAACAACTCTCATTTATCAAACATGGAGTATGTAGAAGATAGGGGGCAGTTAGTGAATAAAACGGAGTTAAGAATTTTATCAGACATTTCACATTTTTAACTTTAAATTGGATGGTCAACACGGTCAATCAACGCCAATTCGTTGATTGGGCACCAAACTCAGATATTGACAAAGTTAGGCACCAAACGCGAAAGTGTACCATTTTATAGGCACCAAACTCGAAATATCCCTTCTAATAATGAACTTCTAATCTATTAAAAAAGTCATAGATTAACTATAATAAAACATGGAAAGAAGGAGACAAGGTTTGCAACCGTTAATAACTTCTCAACGATTATGGGATCTTCTTTAAGCTAGATAATCATTGAAAAATTTGAATAAAATACCATAAACACAAATGACTCAAGGAAGTCAGCAGGCTTCGTTAGATGTCGGAACTATATGATCAAGACCAAATCATGAAACATAAAGACTCCCCTTTAATAGAAAATTTTTAGAAAAAAAATTTCCTGCACAAATTACATGTCTAGAGGCTTGAGAGTCGAAAAAAGATTGCATTTTGGATGCATTGACTCAAGGAAGTCTAGTGACTTCGTTAGAAGTCGAAATCCTTTTTGTAAAACCAAACTATATACTGGATAAACTCATTTTTATTATAAAATTTTCTAAAAAATGATTGTGGTAAAAAATAATACATTTAAAGGCTCTACATGTTATCCAAATTGCATTTCTACGTATGTTGATTCCAAAAATAAAGAGGGAAGTCATCCTTTACATTGAAAATAAGGATGCAACACCAATTACTAAGCATCCAAATCCTAAAACTTTTCCTGTATACTGTGGGGAACTGAAAGACACAGGTAACAGAAAAAGAATGAGGTCATTCCCACTTCGTATGAAGAAGTTATGAGCAAAATAGTCGAAAAAGAGATTACACAAACCCTTGGGGGACAAAGAGAGTTATATAAGTAGACAATATTAATAATAAGGGGTATTTTGAGTTTAGTGACTATAAAATGGCACACCTTTGCCTTTGGTACCTATTTTTGTCGGAATTTGAGTTTTGTGTGGGTCCCAACCAAGCAGTTGACTTAACGGATTACTGGTGGACCGTTTACAAGCTGTGTTGGAGCATAACTTGTTGCTCGGCCCCCGCCAACTTTTGTAAATAAATACGTGACTTTGTGAATAATTGTTTAAACAATAATTATTTAATTTAACTAGTTCACTAACACGGACCACGGTCGGGAAATATCTCTAGAGCATTGTCCAAACACGTTACGGGCGTTCCTGACAAATAAGGCTGACATAATCTGACTGCAATGATAAATATGGATTTACATAAAATGGAATTTTTTTTAATTAATACGAAAATGATTAATTTGAAAAATGAATAGGGTCATTTACATGGATTCATTTGTTCAATATAATAATGGTTAATTGAAGGTTTAAGGAAACGATTGTTGGGGTTTACATGAGAGATAGATTTTGGATGATTTACCGGTAAACAATGAAGGGAGCAACGCTTATACTTTGGATTTAATTTTGTGTAAACAGGTGTTCATATGAGAAAATAACAGTAGCTCAGTGTATGATTTGAGATTAGCAATGAAAGAAGATGGCAATGGTATTAAGAGTGGAACCTAAAACCTCGTGAATGAAAATCAACAACTCTCATTTCTCAAACATGGAGTATGTAGAAGATAAGGCGCAGTTAGTGAATAAAACGGAGTTTAGAATTTTATTAGACATTTCACATTTTTAACTCTAAGTTGGACGGTCAACACGGTCAATCAACGCCAATTCGTTGACTGGGCACCAAACTCAGATATTGACAAAGTTTGGCACCGAACGCGAAAGTGTACCATTTTATAGGCACTAAACTCGAAATATCCCTTCCAATAATGAACTTGTAATTTTTTAAAAAGGTCATAGATTACCTATAGTAAAACATGGAAATAAGGAGATAAGGTTTGCAACCGCTAATAACTTCTCAACGATTATGGGATCTTCTTTAAGCTAGATAATCATTGCAAAATTTGAATAAAATACCATAAACACAAATGACTCAAGGAAGTCTGCAGGCTTCGTTAGATGTCGGAACTCTATGATCAAGACCAAATCATGAAACAGAAAGACTCCCCTTTAATAGAAAATTTTCATAAAAATATTTCCTGCACAAATTACATGTCTAGAGGCTTGAGAGTCGAAAAAAGCTTGCATTTTGGATGCATTGACTCAAGGAATTCCAGTGACTTCGTTAGAAGTCGAAATCCTTTTTTTAAAACCAAACTATAAACTAAATAAACTCATTTTTATTATAATATTTTCTAAAAAATGATTGTAGTAAAAAATAATACATTTAAAGGCTCTACATGTTATCCAAATTGCATTTTACGTATGTTGATTCCAAAAATAAAGAGGGGAGTCATCCTTTACATTGAAAATAAGGATCAAACACCAATTGCTAAGCGTCCAAATCCTAAAAATTTTCTTGTATACTGTGGGGAACTGAAAGACAGAGGTAAAAGAAAAAGAATGAGGTCATTCCCACTTCGTATGAAGAAGTTATGAGAAAAATTGTCGAAAAAGAGATTACACAAAACCTTGGGGGACAAAGAGAGTTACATAAGTAGACAATATTTATAATAAGGGGTATTTTAAGTTTAGTGCCTATAAAATGGCACACCTTTGCCTTTGGTACCTAACTTTGTCGGAATTTGAGTTTGGTGTGGGTCCCAATCAAGCAGTTGACTTAACGGATGACTGGTGGACCGTTCACAAGCTATGTTGGAGCACAAATTGTTGCTCGCCC
>NW_020651193.1:581531-584246 GCF_003573695.1 Papaver somniferum | reverse complement strand
CCCCCCCCCCCCCCCCCCCGCCAACTTTTGTAAATAAATACGTGTCTTTGTGAATAATTGTTTAAACAATCATTATTTAATTTAACTAGCTCACTAAAACGGACCACGGTAGGGAAATCTCTCTAGATCATTTTCCAAACACGTTACGAGCGTTCCAGAGAAATAAGGCTGACTTATCTTACTGCCATGATAACTATGGATTTACATAAAATGGAAACAAATTTAATCAACACAATAATGATTAATTTTAAATTGGATGGTCAACACGGTCAATCAACGCCAATTCGTTGACTGGGCACCAAACTCAGATATTGACAAAGTTAGGCACCAAACGCGAAAGTGTACCATTTTATAGGCACCAAACTCGAAATATCCCTTCTAATAATGAACTTCTAATCTTTTGAAAAGGTCATACATTACCTATAATAAAACATGGAAAGAAGGGTATAAAGTTTGCAACCGTTAATAACTTCTCAACGATTATGGGATCTTCTTTAAGCTAGATAATCATCGCAAAATTTGAATAAAATACCATAAACACAAATGACTCAAGGAAGTTCGCAGGCTTCGTTAGATGTCAGAACTCTATGATCAAGACCAAATCTTGAAACAGAAAGACTCCCCTTTAATAGAAAATTTTCAGAAAAAATATTTCCTGCACAAATTACATGTCTAGAGGCTTGAGAGTCGAAAAAAGCTTGCATTTTGGATGCATTGACTCAAGGAAGTCCAGTGACTTCGTTAGAAGTCGAAATCCTTTTTTTAAAACCAAACTATAAACTAGATAAACTCATTTATATTATAAAATTTTCTAAAAAATGATTGTGGTAAAAAATAATACATTTAAAGGCTTTACATGTTATCCAAATTGCATTTCTACGTATGTTGATTCCAAAAATAAAGAGGGAAGTCATCCTTTACATTGAAAATAAGAATGAAACACAATTGATAAGCGTCAAAATCCTAAAAATTTTCCTGTATATTGTGGGGAACTGAAAGACAGAGGTAACAGAAAAAGAATGAGGTCATTCCCACTTCGTATGAAGAAGTTATGAGCAAAATAGTCGAAAAAGAGATTACACAAAACCTTGGGGGACAAAGAGAGTTATATAAGTAGAAAATATTTATAATAAGGGGTATTTTGAGTTTGGTGCCTATAAAATGGCACACCTTTGCCTTTGGTACCTAACTTTGTCGGAATTTGAGTTTGGTGTGGGTCCCAACCAAGCAGTTGACTTAACAGATGACTGGTGGACCGTTCACAAGCTGTGTTTGAGCACAACTTGTTGCTCGGACCCCTGCCAACTTTTGTAAATAAATACGTGTCTTTGTGAATTATTGTTTAAACAATCATTATTTAATTTAACTAGTTCACTAACACGGACCACGGTAGGGAAATCTCTCTAGATCCTTTTCCAAACACGTTACGAGCGATCCAGAGAAATAAGGCTGACTTATCTGACTGCCATGATAACTATGGATTTACATAAAGTGGAAACAAATTTAATTAATACAATAATGATTAATTTGAAAAATGAATAGGGTCATTTACATGGATTCATTTGTTCAATACAATAATGGTTAGTTTGATGGTTTAAGGAAACGATTATTGGTGTTTACATGAGAGATAGATTTTGGATGATTTACCGGTAAACCCAGAAGGGAGCTATGCTTTTACTTTGGATTTAATTTTTTGTAAACAGGTGGTCATATGAGAAAATAACAGTAGCTCAGTGTATGATTTGAGATTAGCAATGAAAGAAGATGGCAATGGTATTAAGAGTGGAACCTAAAACCTCGTGAATGAAAATCAACAACTCTCATTTCTCAAACATGGAGTATGTAGAAGATAGGGTGCAGTTAGTGAATAAAACGGAGTTTAGAATTTATTAGACATTTCACATTTTTAACTCTAAATTGGATGGTCAATGATGTGTTTGTAATAGTGGTAAAGAAAGTTGTCGTTCTCTCGAACTTGTGAAGGATTTTAGAAAATTAAATAAGAGTGTTTCAAAGATAATAAGAACATACCAAGACTCTGGATTCCACCATTGATCAATCGAGTGATAAATTCTAGTCAATATTCATGCAAGTTTTCTTTTTAAATTGATTCTAATATTTGCCTATGATAGATTTTTGAAGTAATAATTGTAATCACCAAGCATGAAACATCAAAAGTATTAAAACTAAGCATGCTCCATCAAAACGACTCACAACAACTCAATAAAAATCAATTATTCTTTTAAGTTCTATGCAAATAATCATGTAAATAATATTGAAATAAATAAAAAAAATAGAATTATACCACTTTTCATGAAACAATGGCTTCCTCCGTCGCCTTGGCTAAGGTGTTTAGCTTCTCATATTAATCACTTGCTCAAAATACATGTTCAAAGCTCCAAAAGATGATTAATTAAGTAAGCAATGCAATAGAAAAATCGCAACAGAAGTTACTGTTGTGAAGTCGCTGCTGCTCCGTTACAAAAAGAAAAGAGGAAAAGAAGTGGATGTTGCCTAAGCGAACAACGATAGTTGACAGAAACTGTCGTTGTTTTGCTTCAAAAATAAGTCTTCCCTGAAGTGTGTGTTCTTCACGCTCTCCTCTTCCTTCCGCAGCAGCAGCAACAGAACTGCTAACTTCTCTCGATCGCTTCTGTTGGATTCTGAGCCCTCCTTTAGACCCCAAACCTCTTGATAAACTTCTAGGAACCTTAA
>NW_020651193.1:573452-581431 GCF_003573695.1 Papaver somniferum | reverse complement strand
ACGTTACGAGCGTTCCAGAGAAATAAGGCTGACTTATCTGACTGCCATGATAACTGTGGATTTACATAAAATGGAAACAAATTTAATTAATACAATAATGATTAATTTGAAAAATTAATAGGGTCATTTACATGGATTCATTTGTTCAATACAATAATGGTTAGTTTGTATGTTTAAGGAAACGATTATTGGGGTTTACATGAGAGATAGATTTTGGATGATTTACGGGTAAACAATGAAGAGAGCTATGCTTATACTTTGGATTTAATTTTGTGTAAACAGGTGGTCATATGGGATAATAACAGTAGCTCAGTGTATGATTTGAGATTAGCAATGAAAGAAGATGGCAATGGTATAAAGGGTGGAACCTAAAACCTCGTGAATGAAAATCAACAACTCTCATTTCTCAAACATGGAGTATGTAGAAGATAAGGCGCAGTTAGTGAATAAGACGGAGTTTAGAATTTTATTAGACATTTAACATTGTTAACTCTAAATTGGATGGTCTACACGGTGTCAATCAACGCCAATTCGTTGATTGGGCATCAAACTCAGATATTGACAAAGTTAGGCACCAAACGCGAAAGTGTACCATTTTATAGGCACCAAACTCGAAATATCCCTTCTAATAATGAACTTCTAATCTATTAAAAAGGTCATAGATTAAAAAGGTCATAAATTACCTACAGATTAGAAGTTCATTATTAGGTAATCCATGTTTTATTATAGGTAATCTATGACCTTTTTAAAAGATTAGAAGTTCATTATTATAAGGGATATTTTGAGTTTGGTGCCTATAAAATGGTACACTTTCGCGTTTGATGCCTAACTTTGTCAATATCTGAGTTTGGCGCCCAGTCAACGAATTGGCGTTGATTGACCGTGTTGACCATCCAATTTAGAGTTAAAAATGTGAAATGTCTAATAAAATTCTAACCTGCTTTTTATTCACTAACTGCGCCCTATCTTCTACATACTCCATGTTTGAGAAATGAGAGTTGTTGATTTTCATTCACGAGGTTTTAGGTTCCACTCTTAATACCATTGCCATCTTCTTTCATTGCTAATCTCAAATCATACACTGAGCTACTGTTATTTTCTCATATGACCACCTGTTTACACAAAATTAAATCCAAAGTATAAGCATAGCTCCCTTCATTATTTACCGGTAAATCATCCAAAATCTATCTCTCATGTAAACCCCAATAATCGTTTCCTTAAACCTTCAAACTAACCATTATTTTATTGAAAAAATGAATCCATGTAAATGACCCTATTTATTTTTCAAATTAATCATTATTGTATTAATTAAATTTGTTTCCATTTTATGTAAATCCATAGTTATCATGGCAGTCAGATAAGTCAGCCTTATTTCTCCGGAACGCTCGTAACGTGTTTGGAAAATACTCTAGAGAGATTTCCCTACCGTGGTCCGTGTAAGTGAACTAGTGAAATTAAATAATGATTGTTTAAACAATTATTCACAAAGACACGTATTTATTTACAAAATTTTGCGGGGTCCGAGCAACAAGTTGTGCTCCAACACAGCTTGTGAACGGTCCACCAGTCATCCGTTAAGTCAACTGCTTGGTTGGGACCCACACCAAACTCAAATTCCGACAAAGTTAGGTACCAAAGGCAAAGGTGTGCCATTTTATAGGCACCAAACTCAACATACCCCTTATTATAAATATTGTCTACTTATATAACTCTCTTTGTCCCCCAAGGGTTTGTGTAATCTCTTTTTCGACTATTTTTCTCATAACTTCTTCATACGAAGTGGGAATGACCTCATTCTTTTTCTGTTACCTCTGTATTTCAGTTCCCCATAGTATACAGGAAAAAATTTAGAATTTGGACGCTTAGCAATTGGTGTTTTATCCTTGAGTCAATGCATCCAAAATGCAAGCTTTTTTCGATTCTCAATCCTCTAGACATGGAATTTGTGCAGGGAATATTTTTTCTGAAAATTTTCTATTAAAGGGGAGTCTTTCTTTTTCATGATTTGGTCTTGATCATAGAGTTCCGACATCTAACGAAGCCTGTGGACTTCCTTGAGTCATTTGTGTTTATGGTATTTTATTCAAATTTTGCAATGATTATCTAGCTTAAAGAAGATCCCATAATCGTTGAGAAGTTACTAACGGTTGCAAACCTTATCTCCTTCTTTCCATATTTTATTATAGGTAATCTATGACCTTTTTAAAAGATTAAAAGTTCATTATTAGAAGGGATATTCTGAGTTTGGTGCCTATAAAATGTTACACTTTCACGTTTGATGCCTAACTTTGTCAATATCTGAGTTTGGTGCCCTGTCAATGAATTGGCGTTGATTGACCGTGTTGACCATCCAATTTAGAGTTAAAAATGTGAAATGTCTAATAAAATTCTAACTTCCGTTTTATTCACTAACTGCGCCCTATCTTCTACATACTCCATGTTTGAGAAATGAGAGTTGCTGATTTTCATTCACGAGGTTTTAGGTTCCACTCTTAATACCATTGCCATCTTCTTTCATTGCCAATCTCAAATCATACACTGAGCTACTGTTATTTTCTCATATGACCACCTGTTTACACAAAATTAAATCCAAAGTATAAGCATAGCTCCCTTCATTGTTTACCGGTAAATCATCCAAAATCTATCTCTCATGTAAACCCCAATAACCGTTTCCTTAAACCTTCAAACTAACCATTATTGTATTGAACAAATGAATCCATGTAAATGACCCTATTCATTTTTCAAATTAATCATTATTGTATTAATTAAATTTGTTTCCATTTTATGTAAATCCATAGTTATCATGGCAGTCAGATAAGTTAGCCTTATTTCTCCGGAACGCTCGTAACGTGTTTGGAAAATGATCTAGAGAGATTTCCCTACCGTGGTCCGTGTTAGTGAACTAATTAAATTAAATAATGATTGTTTAAAAAATTATTCACAAAGACACGTATTTATTTACAAAAGTTGGCGGGGGGCCGAGCAACAAGTTGTTCTCCAACACAGGTTGTGAACGATCCACCAGTCATCCGTTAAGTCAACTGCTTGATTGGGACCCACACCAAACTCAAATTCCGACAAAGTTTAGGTACCATAGGCAAAGGTGTGCCATTTAATAGGCACCAAACTCAAAGTACCCCTTATTATAAGTATTGTATACTTATATAACTCTCTTTGTCCCCCAAGGGTTTGTGTAATCTCTTTTTCGACTATATTGCTCATAACTTCTTCATACGAAGTGGGAATGACCTCATTCTTTTTTTGTTACCTCTGTCTTTCAGTTCCCCACAGTATACAGGAAAATTTTTAGAATTTGGACGCTTAGCAATTGGTGTTTTATCCTTATTTTCAATGTAAAGGATGACTTTCCTCTTTATTTTTGGAATCAACATACGTAGAAATGCAATTTGGATAACATGTAGAGCCTTTAAATGTATTATTATTTACCAAAATCATTTTTTAGAAAATTTTATAATAAAAATGAGTTTATCTAGTTTATAGTTTGGTTTTAAAAAAAGGATTTCGACTTCTAACGAGGTCACTGGACTTATCCTTGAGTCAATGCATCCAAAATGCAAGCTTTTTTCGACTCTCAAGCCTCTAGACATGTAATTTGGGCAGGAAATATTTTTTCTGAAAATTTTCTATTAAAGGGGAGTCTTTCTGTTTCATGATTTGGTGTTGATCATAGAGTTCCGATATCTAACGAAGCCTGCGGACTTCCTTGAGTCATTTGTGTTTATGGTATTTTATTCAAATTTAGCAATGATTATCTAGATTAAAGAAGATCCCATAATCGTTGAGAAGTTATTAACGGTTGCAAACCTTATCTTCTTCTTTCCATGTTTTATTATAGGTAATCTATGACCTTTTTAAAAGATTAGAAGTTCATTATTAGAAGGGATATTTCGAGTTTGGTGCCTATAAAATGGTACACTTTCGCGTTTGGTGCCTAACTTTGTCAATATCTGAGTTTGGTGCCCAGTCAACGAATTGGCGTTGATTGACCGTGTTGACCATCCAATTCAGAGTTAAAAATGTAAAATGTCTAATAGAATTCTAAAATCCGTTTTATTCACTAACTGCGCCCTATCTTCTACATACACCATGTTTGAGAAATGAGAGTTGTTGATTTTCATTCACGAGGTTTTAGGTTCCACTCTTAATGTCATTGCCATCTACTTTCATTGCTAATATCAAATCATACACTGAGCTAATGTTATTTTCTCATATGACCACCTGTTTACACAAAATTAAATCCAAAGTATAAGCATAGCTCCCTTCATTGTTTACCGGTAAATCATCCAAAATCTATCTCTCATGTAAACCCCAATAATCGTTTCCTTAAACCTTCAAACTAACCATTATTGTACTGAAAAAATGAATCCATGTAAATGACCCTATTCATTTTTCAATTTAATCATTATTGTATTAATTAAATTTGATTCCATTTTATGTAAATCCATAGTTATCATGGCAGTCAGATAAGTCAGCCTTATTTCTCCGGAACGCTCGTAACGTGTTTGGAAAATGATCTAGAGAGATTTCCTTACCGTGGTCCGTGTTGGTGAACTAGTTAAATTAAATAATTATTGTTTAAACAATTATTCACAGAGACACATATTTATTTACAAAACTTGGTGGGGGGCCGAGCAACAAGTTGTGCTCCAACGCAGCTTGTGAACGGTCCACCAGTCGTCCGTTAAGTCAACTGCTTTATTGGGACCCACACGAAACTCAAATTCCGACAAAGTTAGGTACCAAAGGCAAAGGTGTGCCATTTTATAGGCACCAAAATCAAAATACCCCTTATTATAAATATTTTCTACTTATATAACTCTCTTTGTCCCCCAAGGGTTTGTGTAATCTCTTTTTCGACTATTTTGCTCATAACTTCTTCATACGAAGTGGGAATGACCTCATTCTTTTTCTGTTACCTCTGTCTTTCAGTTCCCCACAGTATACAGGAAAACAATTTAGGTTTTGGACGCTTAACAATTGGTGTTTCATCCTTATTTTCAATGTAAAAGATGACTTCCCTCTTTATTTTTGGAATCAACATACGTAGAAATGCAATTTGGATAACACGTAGAGCCTTTAAATGTATTATTATTTACCACCATCATTTTTTTAAAAATTTTATAATAAAAATGAGTTTATCTAGTTTATAATTTGGTTTTAAAAAAAGGATTTCGACTTCGAACGAAGTCACTGGACTTCCTTGAGTCAATGCATCCAAAATGCAAGCTTTTTTCGACTCTCAAGCCTCTAGACATGTAATTTGTGCAGGGAATATTTTTTCTGAAAATTTTCTATTAAATGGGAGTCTTTCTGTTTCATGATTTGGTCTTGATCAAAGAGTTCCGACATCTAACGAAGCCTGCGGACTTCCTTGAGTCATCTGTGTTTATGGTATTTTATTCAAATTTTGCAATGATTATCTAGCTTAAAGAAGATCCCATAATCGTTGAGAAGTTATTAACGGTTGAAAACCTTATCTCATTCTTTCAATGTTTTATTGTAGGTAATCTATGACCTTTTTAAAAGATTAGAAGTTCATTATTAGAAGGGATATTTCGAGTTTGGTGCCTATAAAATGGTACACTTTCGCGTTTGGTGCCTAATTTTTTCAATAACAGAGTTTGGTGCCCAGTCAACGAATTGGCGTTGATTGACCGTGTTGACCATCCAATTTAGAGTTAAAAATGTGAAATGTCTAAAAAAATTCTAACCTCCGTTTTATTCACTAATTGCGCCCTATCTTCTACATACTCCATGTTTGAGAAATGAGAGTTGTTGATTTTCATTCACGAGGTTTTAGGTTCCACTCTTAATACCATTGCCATCTTCTTTCAATGCTAATCTCAAATCATACACTGAGCTACCCTTATTTTCTCATATGACCACCTGTTTACACAAAATTAAATCCAAAGTATAAGCATAGCTCCCTTCATTGTTTACCAGTAAATCATCCAAAATCTATTTCTCATGTAAACCCCAATAATCGTTTCCTTAAACCTTCAAACTAACCATTATTGTATTGAACAAATGAATCCATGTAAATGACCCGATTCATTTTTCAAATTAATCATTATTGTATTAATTAAATTTGTTTCCATTTTATGTAAATCCATAGTTATCGTGGAAGTCAGATAAGTCAGCCTTATTTCTCCTGAACGCTAGTAACGTGTTTGGAAAATGATCTAGAAAGATTTCCCTACCGTGGTCCGTGTTAGTGAACTAGTTAAATTTAATAATGGTTGTTTAAACAATTATTCACAAAGACACGTATTTATTTATAAAACTTGGAGGGGGGCCGAGCAACAAGTTGTGCTCCAACACAGCTTGTGAACGTTCCACCAGTCATCCGTTAAGTCAACTGCTTGATTGGGACCCACACGAAACTCAAATTCCGACAACATTAGGTACCAAAGGCAAAGGTGTGCCATTTTATAGGCACTAAACTCAAAATACCCCTTATTATAAATATTGTCTACTTATATAACTCTCTTTGTCCCCCAAGGGTTTGTGTAATCTCTTTTTCGACTATTTTGCTCATAACTTCTTCATACGAAGTGGGAATGACCTCATTCTTTTTCTGTTACCTCTGTCTTTCAGTTCCTCACAGTATACAGGAAAACAATTTAGGTTTTGGACGCTTAACAATTGGTGTTTCATCCTTATTTTCAATGTAAAAGATGACTTCCCTCTTTATTTTTGGAATCAACATACGTAGAAATGCAATTTGGATAACATGTAGAGCCTTTAAATGTATTATTATTTACCACAATCATTTTTTAGAAAATTTTATAATAAAAATGAGTTTATCTAGTTTATAGTTTGGTTTTAAAAAAAGGATTTCGACTTCTAACGAAGTCACTGGACTTCCTTGAGTCAATGCATCCATAATGCAAGCTTTTTTCGACTCTCAAGCCTCTAGACATGTAATTTATGCAGGGAATATTTTTTCTGAAAATTTTCTATTAAAGGGGAATATTTCCGTTTCATGATTTTGTCTTCATCATAGAGTTCCGACATCTAACGAAGCCTGCGGACTTCCTTGAGTCATTTGTGTTTATGGTATTTTATTCAAATTTTGCAATGATTATCTAGCTTAAAGAAGATCCCATAATCATTGAGAAGTTATTAACGGTTGAAAACCTTATCTTCTTCTTTCCATGTTTTATTATAGGTAATCTATGACCTTTTTAAAAGATTAGAAGTTCATTATTAGAAGGGATATTTCGAGTTTGGTGCCTATAAAATGGTACACTTTCGCGTTTGGTGCCTAATTTTGTCAATATCTGAGTTTGGTGCCCAGTCAACGAATTGGCGTTGATTGACCGTGTTGACCATCCAATTTAGAGTTAAAAATGTGAAATGTCTAGTAAAATTCTAAACTCCGTTTTATTCACTAACTGCGCCCTATCTTTTACATACTCCATGTTTGAGAAATGAGAGTTGTTGATTTTCATTCACGAGGTTTTAGGTTCCACTCTTAATACCATTGCCATCTTCTTTCATTGCTAATCTCAAATCATACACTGAGCTACCCTTATTTTCTCATATGACCACCTGTTTACACAAAATTAAATCCAAAGTATAAGCATAGCTCCCTTCATTATTTACCGGTAAATCATCAAAAATCTATTTCTCATGTAAACCCCAATAATCGTTTCCTTAAACCTTCAAACTAACCATTATTGTATTGAACAAATGAATCCATGTAAATGACCCTATTCATTTTTCAAATTAATCATTATTGCATTGATTAAATTTGTTTCCACTTTATGTAAATCCATAGTTTTCGTGGCAGTCAGATAAGTCAGCCTTATTTCTCCTGAACGCTCGTAACGTGTTTGGAAAATGATCTAGAGAGATTTCCCTACCGTGGTCCGTGTTAGTGAACTACTTAAATTAAATAATGATTGTATAAACAATTATTCACAAAGACACGTATTTATTTACCAAAGTTGGCG
>NW_020651193.1:507832-573148 GCF_003573695.1 Papaver somniferum | reverse complement strand
GGGGGCGAGCAACAAGTTATGCTGCAACATAGCTTGTAACGGTCCACCAGTCATCCGTTAAGCCAACTGCTTGATTGGGACCCACACTAAACTCAAATTCCGACAAAGTTAGGTACCAAAGGCAAAGGTGTGCCTTTTTATAGGCACCAAACTCAAAATACCCCTTATTAAAAATATTGTCTACTTATATAACTCTCTTTGTCCCCCAAGGTTTTGTGTAATCTCTTTTTCGACTATTTTGCTCATAACTTCTTCATACGAAGTGGGAATGACCTCATTCTTTTCCTGTTACCTCTGTATTTCAGTTCCCCACGGTATACAGGAAATTTTTTTAGGTTTTGGACGCTTAAAAATTGGTGTTTCATCCTTATTTTCAATGTAAAGGATAACTTCCCTCTTTAGTTTTGGAATCAACATACGTAGAAATGCAATTTGGATAACATATAGAGCCTTTAAATGTATTATTGTTTACCACAATCATTTTTTAGAAAATTTTATAATAAAAACGAGTTTATCTAGTTTATAGTTTGGTTTTAAAAAAAGGATTTCGACTTCTAACGAAGTCACTGGACTTCCTTGAGTCAATGCATCCAAAATGCAAGATTTTTTCGACTCTCAAGCCTCTAGACATGTAATTTGTGCAGGGAATATTTTTTCTGAAAATTTTCTATTAAAGGGGAATCTTTCTGTTTCATGATTTGGTCTTGATCATAGAGTTCCAACATCTAACGAAGCCTACGGACTTCCTTGAGTAATTTGTGTTTATGGTATTTTATTCAAATTTTGCAATGATTATCTAGCTTAAAGGAAATCCCATAATCGTTGAGAAGTTATTAACGGTTGCAAACCTTATCTCCTTCTTTCCATGTTTTATTATAGGTAATCTATGACCTTTTTAAGAGATTAGAAGTTCATTATTAGAAGGGATATTTCGAGTTTGGTGCCTAACTTTGTCAATATCTGAGTTTAGTGCCCAGTCAACGAATTGGCGTTGATTGACCGTGTTGACCATCCAATTTAGAGTTAAAAAAGTGAAATGTCTAATAAAATTCTTAACTCCGTTTTATTCACTAATTGCGTCTTATCTTCTACATACTCCATGTTTGAGAAATGAGAGTTGTTGATTCTCATTCACGAGGTTTTAGGTTCCACTCTTAATACCATTTCGATCTTCTTTCATTTCTAATCTCAAATCATACATTGAGCTACTGTTATTTTCTCATATGACCACCTGTTTACACAAAATTAAATCCAAAGTATAAGCATAGCTCCCTTCATTGTTTACCGGTAAATCATCCAAAATCTATCTCTCATGTAAACCCCAATAATCGTTTCCTTAAACCTTCAATCTAACCATTATTGTATTGAACAAATGAATCCATGTAAATGACCCTATCCATTTTTCAAATTAATCATTATTGTATTAATTAAATTTGTTTCCACTTTATGTAAATCCATAGTTGTCATTGCAGTCAGATAAGTCAGCCTTATTTCTCTGGAACGCTCGTAACGTGTTTTGAAAATGATCTAGAGAGATTTCCCTACCGTGGTCCGTGTTAGTGAACTAGTTATATTAAATAATGATTTTTTAAACAATAATTCACAAAGACACGTATTTATTTACGAAAGTTGGCGGGGGGCGAGCAACAAGTTGCGCTCCAACACAACTTGTGAACGGTCCACTACATCCGTTAAGTCAACTGCTTGATTGGGACCACACCAAAATCAAATTCCGACAAAGTTAGGTACCAAAGGCAAAGGTGTGCCATTTTATAGGCACCAAACTCAAAATACCCCTTATTATAAATATTTTCTACTTATATAACTCTCTTTGTCCCCCAAGGGTTTGTGTAATCTCTTTTTCGACTATTTTGCTCATAACTTCTTCATATGAAGTGGGAATGACCTCATTCTTTTCTATTACCTCTGTCTTTCAGTTTCCCACAGTATACAGGAAATTTTTAAATATTTGTACGCTTATCAATTGGTGTTTCATCCTTATTTTCAATGTAAGGGATGACTTCCCTCTTTATTTTTGGGATCAACATACGTAGAAATGCAATTTGGATAACATGTAAAGCCTTTAAATGTATTATTTTTTACCACAATCATTTTTTATAAAATTTTATAATAAAAATGAGTTTATCTAGTTTATAGTTTGGTTTTAAAAAGAGGATTTCGACTTCTAACGAAGTCACTGGACTTCCTTGAGTCAATGCATCCAAAATGCAAGCTTTTTTCGACTCTCAAGCTTCTAGACATGTAATTTGTGCAGGAAATATTTTTTCTGAAAATTTACTATTAAAAGGGAGTCTTTCTGTTTCATGATTTGGTCCTTATGATAGAGTTCCGACATCTAACGAAGCCTAAGGACTTCCTTGAGTCATTTGTGTTTATGGTATTTTATTCAAATTTTGCAATTATTATATAGCTTAAAGAAGATCCCATAATCGTTGAGAAGTTATTAACGGTTGCAAACCTTATCTCCTTCTTTCCATGTGTTATTATAGGTAATCTATGACCTTTTTAAAAGATTAGAAGTTCATTATTGGAAGGGATATTTCGAGTTTGGTTCCTATAAAATGGTACACTTTCGCGTTTGGTGCCTAACTTTGTCAATATCTGAGTTTGGTGCCCAATCAACGAATTGGCATTGATTGACCGTGTTGACCATCAAATTTAGAGTTAAAAATTTGAAATGTATAATAAAATTCTAAACTCCGTTTTATTTACTAACTGCGCCTTATCTTCTACATACTCCATGTTTGAGAAATGAGAGTTGTTGATTTTCATTCACGAGGTTTTAGGTTCCACTCTTAATACCATTGCCATCTTATTTCATTGCTAATCTCAAATCATACACTGATCTACTGTTATTTTCTCATATGACCACCTGTTTACAAAAAAATAAATCCAAAGTATAAGCATAACTCCCTTCATTGTTTACCGGTAAATCATCCAATATCTATCTCTCATGTAAACCCAAATAATTGTTTCCTTAAACCTTCAAACTAACCATTATTGTATTGAACAAATGAATCCATGTAAATGACCCTATTTATTTTTCAAATTAATCATTATTGCATTAATTAAATTAATTTCCACTTTATGTAAATCCATAGTTATCATGGCAGTCAGATAAGTCAGCCTTATTTCTCTGGAACGCTGGTAACGTGTTTGGAAAATGATCTAGAGAGATTTCCCTACCGTGGTCCGTGTTAGTGAACTAGTTAAATTAAATAATGATTATTTAAACAATTATTCACAAAGACACGTATTTATTTACAAAAGTTGGCAGGGGGCCGAGCAACAAGTTGTGCTCCAACACAGCTTGTGAACGGTCCACCAGTTATCCGTTAAGTCAACTGCTTGATTGGGACCCACACCAAACTCAAATTCCAACAAAGTTAGGTACCAAAGGCAAAGGTGTGCCATTTTATAGGCAACAAACTCAAAATACCCCTTATTATAAATATTGTCTACTTATATAACTCTCTTTGTCCCCCAAGGTTTTGTGTAATCTCTTTTTCGACTATTTTGCTCATAACTTCTTCATACGAAGTGGGAATGACCTCATTCTTTTTCTGTTACCTCTGTCTTTCAGTTCCCCACAGTATACATGAAAACAATTTAGGTTTTGGATGCTTAACAATTGGTGTTTCATCCTTATTTTCAATGTAAAAGATGACTTCCCTCTTTATTTTTGGAATCAACATACGTAGAAATGCAATTTGGATAACATGTAGAGCTTTTAAATGTATTATTTTTTACCACAATCATTTTTAAGAAAATTTATAATAAAAATGAGTTTATCTAGTTTATAGTTTGGTTTTAAAAAAATTATTTTGACTTCTAACGAAGTCACTGGACTTCCTTGAGTCAATGCATCCAAAATGCAAGCTTTTTTCGACTCTCAAGCCTCTAGACATGTAATTTGTGCAGGAAATATTTTTTCTGAAAATTTACTATTAAAGGGGAGTCTTTCTGTTTCATGATTTGGTCTTGATCATAGAGTTCCGACATCTAACGAAGCCTGAGGACTTCCTTGAGTCATTTGTGTTTATGGTATTTTATTCAAATTTTGCAATTATTATATAGCTTAAAGAAGATCCCATAATCGTTGAGAAGTTATCAACGGTTGCAAACCTTATCTCCTTCTTTCCATGTTTTATTATAGGTAATCTATGACCTTTTTAAAAGATTAGAAGTTCATTATTAGAAGGGATATTTCGAGTTTGGTTCCTATAAAATGGTACACTTTCGCGTTTGGTGCCTAACTTTGTCAATATCTGAGTTTGGTGCCCAATCAACGAATTGGCATTGATTGACCGTGTTGACCATCAAATTTAGAGTTAAAAATTTGAAATGTATAATAAAATTCTAAACTCCGTTTTATTTACTAACTGCGCCTTATCTTCTACATACTCCATGTTTGAGAAATGAGAGTTGTTGATTTTCATTCACGAGGTTTTAGGTTCCACTCTTAATACCATTGCCATCTTCTTTCATTGCTAATCTCAAATCATACACTGATCTACTGTTATTTTCTCATATGACCACCTGTTTACAAAAAAATAAATCCAAAGTATAAGCATAGCTCCCTTCATTGTTTACCGGTAAATCATCCAATATCTATCTCTCATGTAAACCCAAATAATTGTTTCCTTAAACCTTCAAACTAACCATTATTGTATTGAACAAATGAATCCATGTAAATGACCCTATTTATTTTTCAAATTAATCATTATTGCATTAATTAAATTTATTTCCACTTTATGTAAATCCATAGTTATCATGGCAGTCAGATAAGTCAGCCTTATTTCTCTGGAACGCTGGTAACGTGTTTGGAAAATGATCTAGAGAGATTTCCCTACCGTGGTCCGTGTTAGTGAACTAGTTAAATTAAATAATGATTATTTAAACAATTATTCACAAAGACACGTATTTATTTACAAAAGTTGGCAGGGGGCCGAGCAACAAGTTGTGCTCCAACACAGCTTGTGAACGGTCCACCAGTTATCCGTTAAGTCAACTGCTTGATTGGGACCCACACCAAACTCAAATTCCAACAAAGTTAGGTACCAAAGGCAAAGGTGTGCCATTTTATAGGCAACAAACTCAAAATACCCCTTATTATAAATATTGTCTACTTATATAACTCTCTTTGTCCCCCAAGGTTTTGTGTAATCTCTTTTTCGATTATTTTGCTCATAACTTCTTCATACGAAGTGGGAATGACCTCATTCTTTTTCTGTTACCTCTGTCTTTCAGTTCCCCACAGTATACATGAAAACAATTTAGGTTTTGGACGCTTAACAATTGGTGTTTCATCCTTATTTTCAATGTAAAAGATGACTTCCCTCTTTATTTTTGGAATCAACATACGTAGAAATGCAATTTGGATAACATGTAGAGCTTTTAAATGTATTATTTTTTACCACAATCATTTTTAAGAAAATTTATAATAAAAATGAGTTTATCTAGTTTATAGTTTGGTTTTAAAAAAATTATTTTGACTTCTAACGAAGTCACTGGACTTCCTTGAGTCAATGCATCCAAAATGCAAGCTTTTTTCGACTCTCAAGCCTCTAGACATGTAATTTGTGCAGGAAATATTTTTTATGAAAATTTTCTATTAAAGGGGAGTTTTTCTGTTTCATGATTTGGTCTTGATCATAGAGTTCCGACATCTAACGAAGCCTGAGGACTTCCTTGAGTCATTTGTGTTTATGGTATTTTATTCAAATTTTGCAATGATTATCTAGCTTAAAGAAGATCCCATAATCGTTGAGAAGTTATTAACGGTTGCAAACCTTATCTCCTTCTTTCCATGTTTTATTATAGGTAATCTATGACCTTTTTAAAAGTTTAGAAGTTCATTATTATAAGGGATATTTCGAGTTTGGTGCCTATAAAATGGTACACTTTCGCGTTTGGTGCCAAACTTTGTCAATATCTGAGTTTGGTGCCCAGTCAACGAATTGGCGTTGATTGACCGTGTTTACCATCCAATTTAGAGTTAAAAATGTGAAATGTGTAATAAAATTCTAAACTCCGTTTCATTCACTAAGTGCGCCTTATCTTCTACATACTCCATGTTTGAGAAATGAGAGTTGTTGATTTTTATTCACGAGGTTTTAGGTTCCACTCTTAATACCATTGCCATCTTCTTTCATTGCTAACCTCAAATCATACACTGAGCTACTGTTATTTTCTCATATGACCACCTGTTTACAAAAAATTAAATCTAAAGTATAATCATAGCTCCCTTCATTGTTTACCGGTAAATCATCCAAAATATATCTCTCATGTAAACCCCAATAATCGTTTCCTTAAACCTTCAAACTAACCATTATTGTATTGAACAAATGAATCCATGTAAATGACCCTATTCATTTTTCAAATTAATCATTATTGCATTAATTAAATTTGTTTTCACTTTATGTAAATCCATAGTTATCATGTCAGTCAGATAAGTCAGCCTTATATCTCTGGAACGCTCGTAACGTGTTTGGAAAATGATCTAGAGAGATTTCCCTACCGTGGTCCGTGTTAGTGAACTAGTTAAATTAAATAATGATTGTTTAAACAATTATTCACCTGGTAAATCATCCAAAATATATCTCTCATGCATATTAGGTTCCACACGAGTTTGCACTCAAGCATACTAAAATTCATATATAAGTGACAGAGCTCTACTAAGATAGTTTCACAATGGACATCATATTCGGAGTCAATACTTAACACATGGAAAGATTAAGAGATGGATATAGAAAAACATAGATGGTTTTGATGTTGACTAAGTGAACAATGTTTCTCATATCTGTCTGAAGGCCACTGCCAAAATGAACCTATCCTAATGGATTGAGATACTGGTCTGACTAATATCAACAAACTGGCGTATACAAGGGAACCAGTGGTCGATAACCTAAATCTAGATCAACAAACTGGCATATACAAGGGAACCAGTGGTTGACTATATAGAACAATTTCTCGTTCTTTTTCGATTTTTTTTTAACTGCATTAATAGATATTTTTAATCTAAGCGCATGCTTCTTGTCAGCTGATTACATGATAGTTCCCACGGGTCCTGCATTCCACGCTTGTTTAGGCGACGAAGACAGGGAAAACACACACATATTACTATCCAAGTGTTAAAATTTATTCCGATTGGTCTCATGGTCTCATGTTTCCACTTTATGTAAATCCATAGTTATCATGGCAGTCTGATAAGTCAGCCTTATTTCTCTGGAACGCTCGTAACGTGTTTGGAATATGATCTAGAGATATTTCCCTACTGTGGTCCGTGTTAGTGAACTAGTTAAATTAAATAATGATTGTTTAAACAATTATTCACAAAGACACGTATTTATTAACAAAAGTTGGCGGGGGGCCGAGCAACAAGTTGTGCTCTAACATATCTTGTGAACAGTCCACCAGTCATCCGTTAAGTCAACTGCTTGGTTGGGACCCACACCAAACTCAAATTCTGACAAAGTTAGGTACCAAAGGCAAAGGTGTGCCATTTTATAGGCACCAAACTCAAAATACCCCTTATTATAAATATTGTCTACTTATATAACTCTCTTTGTCCCCCAAGGTATTGTGTAATCTCTTTTTCGACTATTTTGCTCATAACTTCTTCATACGAAGTGGGAATGACCTCATTCTTTTTCCGTTACCTCTGTCTTTCAGTTCCACACAGTTTACAGGAAAATTTTTAGGATTTGGACGCTTAGCAATTGGTGTTTCATCCTTATTTTCAATGTAAGGGATGACATCCCTCTTTATTTTGGGAATCAACATACGCAGAAATGCAATTTGGATAACATGTAGAGCTCTTAAATATATTATTTTTTACCACAATCATTTTTTAGAAAATTTTATAATAAAAATGAGTTTATATAGTTTATAGTTTGGTTTTAAAAAAAAGGATTTCGACTTCTAACGAAGTCACTGGACTTCCTTGAGTCAACGCATCCAAAATGCAAGCTTTTTTCGACTCTCAAGCCTCTAGACATGTAATTTGTGCAGGAAATATTTTTTCTGAAAATTTTCTATTAAAGAGGAGTCTTTCTGTTTCATGATTTGGTCTTGATCATAGAGTTCCGACATCTAACGAAACCTGCGGACTTCCTTGAGTCATTTGTGTTTATGTTATTTTATTCAAATTTTGCAATGATTATCTAGCTTAAAGAAGATCCCATAATCCTTAAGAAGTTATTAACCGTTGCAACCTTTATCTCCTTCTTTCCATGTTTTATTATAGGTAATCTATGACCTTTTTAAAAGATTAGAAGTTCATTATTAGAAGGGATATTTCGAGTTTGGTGCCTATAAAAAATGGTACACTTTCGCGTTTGGTGCCCAGTCAACGAATTGGCGTTGATTGACCGTGTTGACCATCCAATTTAGAGTTAAAAATGTGAAATGTGTAATAAAATTCTAAATTCCGTTTCATTCACTTACTGCGCCTGATCTTCTACATACTCCATGTTTGAGAAATGAGAGTTGTTGATTTTTATTCACGAGGTTTTAGGTTCCACTCTTAATACCATTTCCATCTTCTTTCATCGCTAATCTCAAATCATACACTGAGCTACTGTTATTATCTCATATGACCACCTGTTTACACAAAATTAAATCCAAAGTATAAGCATAGCTTCCTTCATTGTTTACCGGTAAATCATCCAAAATCTATCTCTCATGTAAACCCCAATAATCGTTTCCTTAAACCTTCAAACCAACCATTATTGTATTGAACAAATGAATCCATGTAAATGACCCTATTCATTTTTCAAATTAATCATTATTGCATTAATTAAATTTGTTTCCACTTTATGTAAATCCATAGTTATCATGGCAGTCTGATAAGTCAGCCTTATTTCTCTGGAAAGCTCGTAACGTGTTTGGAAAATGATCCAGAGAGATTCCCCTACCGTGGTCCGTGTTAATGAACTAGTTAAATTAAATAATGATTGTTTAAAAAATTATTCACAAAGACACGTATTTATTTACAAAAGTTGGCGGGGGCCGAGCAACAAGTTGTGCTCTAACACAACTTGTGAATGGTCCACCAGTCATCCGTTAAGTAACCTGCTTGGTTGGGACCCACACCAAACTCAAATTCCGACAAAGTTAGGTACCAAAGGCAAAGGTTTTCCATTTTATTGACACCAAACTCAAGATACCCCTTATTATAAATATTGTCTACTTATATAACTCTCTTTGTCCCCCAAGGTTTTGTGTAATCTCTTTTTCGACTATTTTGCTCATAACTTCTTCATACGAAGTGGGAATGACCTCATTCTTTTTCTGTTACCTCTGTCTTTCAGTTCCCCAAAGTTTACAGGAAAATTTTTAGGATTTCCACGCTTAGCAATTGGTGTCTCATCCTTATTTTCAATGTAAAGGATGACTTCCCTCTTTATTTTTGGAATCAACATAAGCAGAAATGCAATTTGGATAACATGTAGAGCTCTTAAATGTATTATTTTTTACCACAATCTGAGTTTGGTGCCCAGTCAACGAATTGGCGTTGATTGACCGTGTTGACCATCCAATTTAGAATTAAAAATGTAAAATGTCTAATAAAATTCTAAACTCCGTTTTATTCACTAACTGCGCCTTATCTTCTACATACTCCATGTTTGAGAAATGAGAGTTGTTGATTTTCATTCACGAGGTTTTAGGTTCCACTCTTAATACCATTGCCATCTTCTTTCATTGCTAATCTCAAATCATACACTGAGCTACTGTTATTTTCTCATATGACCACTTGTTTACACAAAATTAAATCCAAAGTATAAGCATAGCTCCCTTCAATGTTTACCGGTAAATCATCCAAAATTTATCTCTCATGTAAACCCCAATAATCGTTTCCTTAAACCTTCAAACTAACCATTATTGTATTGAACAAATGAATTCATGCAAATGACCCTATTCATTTTTCAAATTAATTATTATTTTATTAATTAAATTTGTTTCCATTTTATGTAAATCCATAGTTATCATGGCAGTCAGATAAGTCAGCCTTATTTCTCTTGAAAGCTCGTAACATGTTTGGAAAATGATCTAGAGAGATTTCCCTACCGTGGTCCGTGTTACTGAACTAGTTAAATTAAATAATGATTGTTAAAAAAATTATTCACAAAGACACGTATTTATTTACAAAATTTGGCGGGGGGGCGAGCAACAAGTTGTGCTCCAACACAGCTTGTGAACGGTCCACCAGTCATACGTTAAGTCAACTGCCTTGTTGGGACCCACACCAAACTCAAATTCTGACAAAGTTAGGCACCAGAGGAAAAGGTGTGCCATTTTATAGGCACCAAACTCAAAATAACCCTTATTATAAATATTGTCTACTTATATAACCCTCTTTGTCCCCCAAGGTTTTGTGTAATCTCTTTTTCGACTATTTTGCTCATAACTTCTTCATACGAAGTGGGAATGACCTCATTCTTTTTCTGTTACCTCTGTCTTTCAGTTACCCATAGTATACAAGAAAATTTTTAGGATTTGGACGCTTAGCAATTGGTGTTTGATCCTTATTTTCAATGTAAAGGATGACGCTCCTCTTTATTTTTGGAATCAACATACCTAGAAATGCAATTTGGATAACATGTAGAGCCTTTAAATGTATTATTTTTTACCACAATCATTTTTTAGAAAATATTATAATAAAAATGAAATTATCTAGTTTATAGTTTGCTTTTAAAAAAAGGATTTCGACTTCTAACGAAGTCACTGGACTTCCTTGAGTCAATGCATCCAAAATGCAAGCTTTTTTCGACTCTCAAGCCTCTAGACATGTAATTTGTGCAGGAAATATTTTTTCTGAAAATTTTCTATTAAAGGGGAGTCTTTCTGTTTCATGATTTGGTCTTGATCATAGAGTTCCGACATCTAACGAAGCCCGCGGACTTCCTTGAGTCATTTGTGTTTATGGTATTTTATTCAAATTTTGCGATGATTATCTAGCTTAAAAAAGATCCCATAATCGTTGAGAAGTTATTAACGGTTGCAAACCTTATATCCTTCTTTCCATGTTTTATTATAGGTAATGTATGACCTTTTTAAAAGATTAGAAGTTCATTATTAATAGGGATATTTCGAGTTTGGTGCCTATAAAATGGTACACTTTCGCGTTTGGTGCCTAACTTTGTAAATATCTGAGTTTGGTGCCCAGTCAACGAATTGGCGTTGATTGACCGTGTTGACCATCCATTTTAGAGTTAAAAATATGAAATGTCTAATAAAATCTATCGCTCGTAACGTGTTTGGAAAATGATCTAGAAAGATTTCCCTACTGTGGTCCGTGTTAGTGAACTAGTTAAATTAAATAATGATTGTTTAAACAATTATTCACAAAGACACGTATTCATTTACAAAAGTTGGCGGGGCCGAGCATCAAGTTGTTCTCCAACAGAGCTTGTGAACGGTCCACCAGTCATCCGTTAAGTCAACTGCTTGGTTGGGACCCACACCAAACTCAAATTCCGACAAAGTTAGGTACCAAAGGCAAAGGTGTGCCATTTTATAGGCACCAAACTCAAAATACCCCTTATTATAAATATTGTATACTTATATAACTCTCTTTGTCCCCCAAGGTTTTGTGTAATCTCTTTTTCGACTATTTTGCTCATAACTTCTTCGTACGAAGTGGGAATGACCTCATTCTTTTTCTGTTACCTCTGTCTTTCAGTTCCCCACAGTATGCAGGAAAATGTTTAGGATTTGGACGCTTAGCAATTGGTGTTTCATCCTTATTTTCAATGTAAAGGATGACTTCCCTCTTTATTTTGGGAATCAACATATGTAGAAATGCAATATGGATAACATGTAGAGCCTTTAATTGTATTATTTTTTACCACAATCATTATTTAGAAAATTTTATAATAAAAATGAGTTTATCTAGTTTATAGTTTGGTTTTAAAAAAAGGATTTCGACTTCTAACGAAGTCACTAGACTTCCTTGAGTCAATGCATCCAAAATGAAATCTTTTTTCGACTCTCAAGCCTCTAGACATGTAATTTGTGCAGGAAATATTTTTTCTGAAAATTTTATATTAAAGGGGAGTCTTTCTGTTTCTTGATTTGGTCTTGATCACAGAGTTCCGACATCTAACGAAGCCTGCGGACTTCCTTGAGTCATTTGTGTTTATGGTATTTTATTCAATTTTTGCGATGATTATCTAGCTTAAAGAAGATCCCATAATCGTTGCGAAGTTATTAATGGTTGCAAACCTTATCTCCTTCTTTCCATGTTTCATTATAGGTAATATATGACCTTTTTAAAAGATTAGAAGTTCATTATTAGAAGGGATATTTCGAGTTTGGTGCCTATAAAATGGTACACTTTCGCGTTTGGTGTCTAACTTTGTCAATATCTGAGTTTGGTGCCCAGTCAACGAATTGGCGTTGATTGACCGTGTTGACCATCCAATTTAGAGTTAAGAATGTGAAATGTCTAATAAAATTCTAAACTTCGTTTTATTAACTAGCTGCGCCCTATCTTCTACATACTCCATGTTTGAGAAATGAGAGTTGTTGATTTTCATTCACGAGGTTTTAGGTTCCATTCTTAATACCATTGCCATCTTCTTTCATTGCTAATCTCAAATCATACACTGAGATACTGTTATTTTCTCATATGACCACCTGTTTACACAAAATTATATCCAAAGTATAAGCATAGCTCCCTTCATTGTTTACCGGTAAGTCATCCAAAATCTATCTCTCATGTAAACCCCAATAATCGTTTCCTTAAACCTTCAAACTAACCATTATTGCATTGAATAAATGAATCCATGTAAATGACCCTATTCATTTTTCAAATTAATCATTATTGTATTAATTAATTTTTTTCCATTTATGTAAATCCATAGTTATCATGGTAGTCAGATAAGTCAACCTTATTTCTCTGGAACACTCGTAACGTGTTTGGAAAATGATCTAGAGAGATTTCCCTACCGTGGTCCGTGTTAGTGAACTAGTTAAATTAAATAATGGTTGTTTAAACAATTATTCACAAAGACACGTATTTATTTACAAAAGTTGGCGGAGGGGCGAGCAACAAGTTGTGCTCCAACACAGCTTGTGAACGGTCCACCAGTCATCCGTTAAGTTAACTGCTTGGTTGGGACCCACACCAAACTCAAATTCCGACAAAGTTAGGTACCAAAGGCAAAGGTGTGCCATTTTATAGGCACCAAACTCAAAATACCCCTTATTATAAATATTGTCTACTTATATAACTCTCTTTGTCCCCCAAGGTTTTGTGTAATCTCTTTTTCGACTATTTTGCTCATAACTTCTTCATACGAAGTGGGAATGACCTAATTCTTTTTCTGTTACCTCTGTCTTTCAGTTCCCCACAGTTTACAGGAAAAATTTTAGGATTTGGACGCTTAGCAATTGGTGTTTCGTCCTTATTTTAAATGTAAAGGATGACTCCCCTCTTTATTTTTGGAATCAACATACATAGAAATGCAATTTGGATAACATGTAGAGCCTTTGAATGTATTATTTTTTACCACAATCATTTTTTAGAAAATTTTATAACAAAAATGAGTTTATCTAGTTTATAGTTTGGTTTTAAAAAAAGGATTTCGACTTCTAAAGAAGTCACTGGACTTCCTTAAGTCAATGCATCCAAAATGCAAGCTTTTTTCGATTTTAACCACTAGACATGTAATTTGTGCAGGAAATATTTTTTCTGAATTTTTTTTATTCAAGGGGAGTCTTTCTGTTTCATGATTTGGTATTAATCATAGAGTTCCGACATATAACGAAGCCTGCGGACTTCCTTAAGTCATTTGTGTTTATGGTATTTTATTCAATTTTTGCGATGATTATCTAGCTTAAAGAAGATCCCAGAATCGTTGAGAAGTTATTAACGGTTGTGAACCTTATCTCCTTCTTTCCATGTTTCATTATAGGTAATCTATGACCTTTTTAAAAGATTAGAAGTTCTTTATTAGAAGGGATATTTCGAGTTTGGTGCCTATAAAATGGTACACTTTCGCATTTGGTGCCTAATTTTGTCAATATCCGAGTTTGGTGCCCAGTCAACGAATTGGCGTTGATTGACCGTGTTGACCATCCAATTTAGAGTTAAGAATGTGAAATGTCTAATAAAATTTTAAACTCCGTTTTATTCACTAACTGCGCCCTATCTTCTACATACTCCATGTTTGAGAAATGAGAGTTGTTGATTTTCATTCACGAGGTTTTAGGTTCCACACTTAATACCATTGCCATCTTCTTTCGTTGCTAATCTCAAATCATACACTGAGATACTGTTATTTTCTCATTTGACCACCTGTTTACACAAAATTAAATCCAAAGTATAAGCATAGCTCCCTTCATTGTTTACCGGTAAATCATCCAAAATCTATCTCTCATGTAAACCCCAATAATCGTTTCCTTAAACCATTATTGTATTGAACAAGTGAATCCATGTAGATGACCCTATTTATTTTTAATCATTATTGTATTAATTAAATTTGTTTCCATTTTATGTAAATCCATAGTTATCATGGCAGTCAGATAAGTCAGCTTTATTTCTCTGGAACGCTCGTAACGTGTTTGGAAAATGATCTAAAGAGATTTCCCTACCGTGGTCCGTGTTAGTGAACTAGTTAAATTAAATAATGATTGTTTAAACAATTATTCACAAAAACACGTATTTATTTACAAAAGTTGGCGGGCTGCCGAACAACAAGTTGTGCTCCAACACAGCTTGTGAACGGTCCACCAGTCATCCGTTAAGTCAACTGCTTGGTTGGGACCCACACCAAACTCAAATTCCGACAAAGTTAGGTACCAAAGGAAAAGGTGTGCCATTTTATAGGCACCAAACTCAAAATACCCCTTATTATAAATATTGTCTACTTATATAACTCTCTTTGTCCCCCAAGGTTTTGTGTAATCTCTTTCTCGACTATTTTGCTCATAACTTCTTCATACGAAGTGGGAATGACCTAATTCTTTTTCTGTTACCTCTGTCTTTCAGTTCCCCACAGTATACAAGAAAATTTTTAGGATTTGGACGCTTAGAAACTGGTGTTTAATCCTTATTTTCAATGTAAAGGATGGCTTCCCTCTTTATTTTTGGAATCAACATACGTAGAAATGCAATTTGGATAACATGTAGAGCCTTTAAATGTATTATTGTTTACAACAATCAGTTTTTTTAGAAAAATTTATTATAAAAATGAGTTTATCTAGTTTATAGTTTGGTTTTAAAAAAAGTATTTCGACTTCTAACGAAGTCACTGGACTTCCTTGAGTTAATGCATCCAAAATGCAAGATTTTTTTGACTCTCAAGCCTCTAGGCATGTAATTTGTGCAGGAAATATTTTTTCTGAAATTTTCTATTAAAGGGGAATCTTTCTGTTTCATGATTGTTCATGATCATAGAGTTCTGACATCTAACGAAGCCTACGGACTTCCTTGAGTCATTTGTGTTTTTGGTATTTTATTCAATTTTTGCGATGATTATCTAGCTTAAAGAATATCCCAGAATCGTTGAGAAGTTATTAACGGTTGCAAACCTTATATCCTTCTTTCCATGTTTTATTATAGGTAATCTATGACCTTTTTAATAGATTAGAAGTTCATTTTTAGAAGGTATATTTCGAGTTTGGTGTCTATAAAATGGTACACTTTCGCGTTTGGTGCCTAACTTTGTCAATATCTTAGTTTGGTGCCCAGTCAACGAATTGGCGTTGATTGACCGTGTTGACCATCCAATTTAGAGTTAAAAATGTGAAATGTCTAATAAAATTCTAAACTCTGTTTTATTCTCTAACTGCGCCTTATCTTCTACATACTCCATGTTTGAGAAATGAGAGTTGTTGATTTTCATTCACGAAGTTTTAGGTTCCACTCTTAATACCATTGCCATCTTATTTCATTGCCAATTTCAAATCATACACTAAGCTACTGTTATTTTCTCATATGAACACATGTTTACACAAAATTAAATCCAAAGTATAAGCATAGCTCCCTTCATTGTTCACCGGTAAATCATCCAAAATCTATCTCTCATAACAACCCCAATAATCGTTTCCTTAAACCTTCAAACTAACCATTATCGTATTGAACAAATGAATCCATGTAAATGACCCTATTCATTTTTCAAATTAATCATTATTGTATTAATTAAATTTTTTTCCATTTTCTGTAAATTCATAGTTACCATGGAAATCAGATTATGTCAGCCTTATTTCTCTGGAGTGCTCGTAATGTGTTTGTAAAATGCTCTAGAGAGATTTCCCTAATGTGGTTCGTATTAGTGAAATAGTTAAATTAAATAATTATTTTTTAGAAAATTATTGACAAAGACACGTATTTATTTACAAATGTTGGCAGGGGGCCGAGCAACAATTTGTGCTCCAAAATAGCTTGTGAACGGTCAACCAGTCATCCGATAAATCAACTGCTTGATTGGGATCCTCACCAAACTCAAATTCTGACAAAGTTAGGTACCAAAGGCAAAGGTGTGCCATTTTATAGGCACCAAACTCAAAATACCCCTTATTATAAATATTGTCTACTTATATAACTCTCTTTGTCCCCCAAGGTTTTGTGTAAAATCTTTTTCGACTATTTTGCTCATAACTTCTTCATACGAAGTGGGAATGACCTCATTCTTTTTCGGTTACCTCTGTCTTTCAGTTCCCCATAGTATACAGGAAAATTTTTAGGATTTGGACGCTTAGCAATTGGTGTTTCATCCTTATTTTCAATGTAAGGGATGACTTCCCTCTTTATTTTTGGAATCAAGATACGTAGAAATGAAATTTGGATAACATGTAGAGTCTTTAAATGTATTATTTTTTACCAATTTATTTTTTAGAAAATTTTATAATAAATGTTTTCAAAATAAAGGATTTCGAATTCTAACGAAGTCAGTAGACTTCCTTGAATAAACGCACCCAAAATGCAAGGTTTCTTAGACTCTCAAGCCTCTAGACATGTAATTTGTGCGGAAATATTTTTTCTGAACATTTTCTATTAAAGGGGAGTCTTTATGTTTCATGATTTGGTCTTGATCATAGAGTTCTGACATCTAACGAAGCCTGCGGACTTCCTTGAGTCATTTGTGTTTATGATATTTTATTCAAATTTTGCAATGATTCTCTAGCTTAAAGAAGATCCTAGAATCGTTGATAAGTTATTAACGGTTGCAAATCTTATCTCATTATTTCTTTGCTAATCTCTAATCATACACTGAGCTACTGTTATTTTCTCATATGACCATTAGTTTACACAAAATTAAATCCAAAGTATAAGCATAGATTCCTTCATTTTTTACCCGTAAATCATCCAAAATCTATCTCTCATGTAAACCCCAATAATCGTTTCCTTAAACCTTCAAACTAACCATTATTGTATTGAACAAATGAATCCATGTAAATGACTCTATTCATTTTTCAAATTAATCATTATTGTATTCTTTAAATTTGTTTCCATTTTATGTAAATCCTTAGTTACCATGGCAATTAAATTATGTCAGCCTTATTTCTCTGGAACGCTCGTAACGTGTTTGAAAAATGCTCTAAAGAGATTTCCCTAATGTGGTACGTGTTAGTGAATTAGTCAAATTAAATAATTATTGTTTAAACAATTATTGACAAAGACACTTATTTATTTACAAAAGTTGGCAGGGGGCCGAACAACAAGTTGTGCTCCAACACAGCTTGTGAACGGTCAACCAGTCATCTGTTAAGTCAACTGCTTGATTGGGATCCTCACTGAACTCAAATTCTGACAAAGTTAGGTACCAAAGGCAAAGGTGTGCAATTTTATAGGCATCAAACTCATAATATCCCTTCAAATAATGAACTTCTAATCTCTTAAAAAGGTCATAGATTACCTATAATAAAACATGTAAAGATGGAGATACGGTTTGAGAACCCGAACCCCGGACCCTGGACCCTAGATTATTTGATTTAACTAATTCACCAACACGGACCACATTAGGGAAATCACTCTAGAGAATTTTTTAAACACGTTACGAGCGTTCCAGAGAAATAAGGCTGAAATAATCTGATTGCCATGATAACTATGGATTTATAGAAAATGGAAAAAAATTTAATTATTACAGTAATAATTAATTTGAAAAATAAAAATAAAGTCATTTACATGGATTCATTTGTTCAATACACTAATGGTTAGTTTGAAGGTTTAAGGAAACGATTATTGGGGTTTACATGACAGGTAGATTTTGGATGATTTATGGGTAAAAAATGAAGGGAGCTATGCTTATACTTTGGATTTAATTTTGTGTAAACTAATGGTCATATGAGAAAATAATAGTAGCTTAGTGTATGATTTGAGATTAGCAATGAAAGAAGATGACGATGGTATTAAGAGTGGAACCTAAAACCTCGTGAATGAAAATCAACAACTCTCATTTCTCAAACATGGAGTATGTAGAAGATAAGGTGCAGTTAGTGAATAAAACGAAGTTAGAATTTTATTAGTCATTTCACAATTTTAACTCTAAATAGGATGGTTAACACGGTCAATGAACGTCAATTCGTTGACTGGGCACCCAACTCAGATTTTGACAAAGTTAGTAACAAAACACAAAATTGTACAATTTTATAGGCACCAAACAAAAAATATCACTTCAAATAATGAACTTCTAATCTCTTAAAAAGGTCATAGATTACCTATAATAAAACATGTAAAGAAGGAGATAAGTTTTGCAACCATTAATAACTTATCAACGATTCTAGGATCTTCTTTAAGCTAGAGAATCATTGCAAAACTTGAATAAAATATCATAAACACAAATGACACAAAGAAGTCCGCAGGCTTCGTTAGATGTCGGAACTCTATGATCAAGACCAAATCGTGAAACATAAAGACTCCCCTTTAATAGAAAATGTTCAGAAAAAATATTTCCGTCATAAATTACATGTCTAAAGGCTTGAGAGTTGAAAAAAGCTTGCATTTTGGATGCATTTACTCAAGGAAGTCTACTGACTTCGTTAGAAGTTGAAATCCTTTTTTTAAAACCAAACTATAAACTAGATAAACTCAATTTTATTATAAAATTTTCTTAAAAATTATTGCGGTAAAAATTAATACATTTAAAGGCTCCACATGTTATGCAAATTGTATTTCTATGTATGTTGATTCCAAAAATAAATAGGGAAGTCATCCTTTACATTGAAAATAAGGATGAAACACCAATTGTTAATCATCTAAATCCTAAACAAATTCTTTTATACTGTGGGGAACTGAAAGACAGGGGTAACAGAAAAAGAATGAGGTCATTCCCACTTCTTATGAAGAAGTTATGAGCAAAATAGTCGAAAAAGAGATTACACAAAACCTTGGGGGACAAAGAGAGTTATATAAGTAGACAATATTTATAATAAGGGTTATTTTGAGTTTGGTACCTATAAAAAGGCACACCTTTGTCTTTGGTACCTAACTTTGTAAGAATTTGAGTTTGGTGAGGATCCAAATCACGCAGTTGACTTAACAGATGACTGGTTGACCGTTCACAAGCGGTGTTGGAGCACAACTTGTTGCTCGGCCCCCCGCCAACTTTTGTAAATAAATAAGTGTCTTTGTGAATAATTGTTTAAGCAATAATTATTTAATATAACTAATTCACCAACACGGACCACGGTAAGGAAATCTCCCTAGAGCATTTTTTAAACACGTTACGAGCGTTCCAGAGAAATAAGGCTGACATAATCTGATTTCCATGATAACTATGGATTTATAGAAAATGGAAACAAATTTAATTAATACAGTAATGATTAATTGAAAAAATGAATAGTGTCATTTACATGGATTCATTTGTTCAATACACTAATGGTTATTTTGAAGGTTTAAGGAAACGATTATTGGGGTTTACATGAGAGATAGATTTTGGATGATTTACGGGTAAAAAATGAAGGGATGATTAAGTTTGGTACCTATTAAAAGGCACACCTTTGTCTTTGGTACCTAACTTTGTAAGAATTTGAGTTCTGTGAGGATCCAAATCAAGCAGTTGACTTAACGGATGACTGGTTGACCATTCACAATCTGTGTTGGAGCACAACTTGTTTCTCGGCCCCCTGCCAACTTTTGTAAATAAATACGTGTCTTCGTCAATAATTGTTTAAACAATAATTATTTAATTTAACTAATTCACTAAAAAGGAACACATTAGGGAGATCTCTCTAGAGCATTTTTCAAACACGTTACGAGTGTTCCAGAGAAATAAGGATGACATAATCTGATTGCCATGGTAACTGTGGATTTTCAGAAAATGGAAAAAACTTTAATTAATACAATAATGATTAATTTGAAAAATGAGTATATTCATTTACATGGATTCATTTGTTCAATACAATAATGGTTAGTTTGAAGGTTTAAGGAAACGATTATTGGGGTTTACATGAGAGATAGATTTTGGATAATTTACGGGTAAAAAATGAAGGGAGCTATGCTTATACTTTGGATTTAATTTTGTGAAAACTAATGGTCATATGAGAAAATAACATTAGCTTAGTGTATTATTTGAGATTAGCAATGAAAGAAGATGGCGATGGTATTAAGAGTGGAACCTAAAACATCGTGAAAGAAAATCAACAACTCTTATTTCTCAAACATGGAGTATGTAGAAGATAAGGTGCATTTAGTGAATAAAACGAAGTTTAGAATTTTTTTAGTCAATTCACAATTTTAACTCTAAATAGGATGGTCAACACGCTCAATTTTAACTCTCAAACTCAGATTTTTACAAAGTTAGGCACCAAACGCAAAAGTGTACAATTTTATACGCACCGAACTCAAAATATCCCTTCAAATAATGAACTTCTAATCTCTTAAAAAGGTCATAGATTACCTATAATAAAACATTTAAAGAAGGAGATAAGGTTTGCAACCGTGAATAACCTCTTAACGATTCTAGTATCTTCTTTAAGCTAGATAATCATTGCAAAATTTGAATAAAATATCATAAACATAAATGACTCAAGGAAGTCCGCAGGCTTCGTTAAATGTCGGAACTCTATGATCAAGACCAAATCATGAACAAGAAAGACTCCCCTTTAATAAAAAATGTTCAGAAAAATAATTTCCGTCACAAATTACATGTCTAGAGGCTTGAGAGTCGAAAAAAGTTTGCATTTTGGATGCATTGACTCAAGGAAGTCTAGTGACATCTTTAGAATTCGAAATCCTTTATTTTGAAAACATACAATAAACTAGATAAACTCAGTTTTATTATAAAATTTTCTAAAAAATAAATTCGGTAAAAATTAATACATTTAAAGGCTCTACATGTTATCCAAATTTCATTTCTATGTATGTTGATTCCAAAAATAAAGAAGGAAGTCATCCCTTACATTGAAAATAAGGATGAAACACCAATTGCTAAGCGTCCAAATCCTAAAAATTTTCCTTTATACTGTGGGGAACTAAAAGACAGAGGTAACCGAAAAAGAATGAGGTCATTCCCACTTCGTATGAAGAATTTATGAGCAAAATAGTCGAAAAAGAGATTATACAAAACCTTGGGGGACAAAGAGAGTTATATAAATAGACAATATTTATAATAAGGGATATTTTGAGTTTGGTGCCTATAAAATGGCACACCTTTGCCTTTGGTACCTAACTTTGTCAGAATTTGAGTTTGGTGAGGATCCCAATCAAGCTGTTGATTTATCGGATGACTGGTTGACCGTTCACAAGCTATGTTGGAGCACAAATTATTGCTCGGCCCCCTGCCAACATTTGTAAATAAATACGTGTCTTTGTCAATAATTTTCTAAACAATAATTATTTAATTTAACTATTTCACTAATACGGACCACATTAGGGAAATCTGTCTAGAGCATTTTTCAAACACGTTACGAGCGTTCCAGAAAAATAAGGCTAACATAATCTGATTTCCATGGTAACTATGGATTTACAGAAAATGGTAACAAATTAATTAATACAATAATGATTAATATTAAAAATGAATAGAGTCATTTACATGGATTCATTTATTCAATATAATAATGGTTAGTTTGAAGGTTTAAGGAAACGATTATTGTGGTTTACATGAGAGATAGATTTTGGATGGTTTACGGGTAAACAATGAAGGGAGCTATGCTTATACTTTGGATTTAATTTTGTGTAAACAGGTGGTCATATGAGAAAATAACAGTAGCTCTGTGTATGATTTGAGATTAGCAATGAAAGAAGATGGCGACGGTATTAGGAGTGGAACCTAAAACCCCGTGAATGAAAATCAACAAATCTCATTTCTCAAACATGGAGTATGTAGAAGATAAGGTGAAGTTAGTGAATAAAACGGAGTTTTGAATTTTATTAGTCATTTCACATTTTTAACTCTAAATTGGATGGTCAACACGGTCAATCAAAATCAATTCATTGACTGGGCACCAAACCCAGATTTGGAAAAAGTTAGGCACCAAACGCGAAAGTGTACCATTTTATAGGCACCAAACTCAAAATTTCCCTTCTAATAATGAACTTGTAATCTCTTAAAAAGGTCATAGATTACCAATAATAAAACATTTAAATAAGGAGATAAGGTTTGCAACCGTTAATAACTTCTCAACGATTCTAGGATTTTCATTAACCTAGATAATCATTGCAAAATTTGAATAAATTACCATAAACACAAATTACTCAAGGAAGTCCGCAGGCTTCGTTAGATGTCGGAACTCTATAATCAAGACAAAATCATGAAACATAAAGACTCCCCTTTAATAGAAAATGTTCACAGAAAATATTTCTGTCACAAATTACATGTCTAGAGGCTTGAGGGTCGAATAAAGCTTGCATTTTGGATGCATTGACTCAAGGAAATCGAGTGACTTCGTTAGAAGTCGAAATCCTTTTTTTTAAAACCAAACTATAAACTAGATAAACTCAGTTTTATTATAAAATTTTCTTAAAAATGATTGCAGTAAAAAATAATACATTTAAAGGCTCTACATGTTATCCAAATTGCATTTCTACGTATCTTGATTCCAAAAATAAAGAGGGAAGTCGTCCTTTAAATTGAAAATAAGGATGAAACACCAATTCTTAATCGTCCAAATACTAAAAACTTTCCTTTATACTGTGGGGAACAGAAAGACAGAGGTAACAGAAGACGAATCAAGCAGTTGACTTAACGGATGACTGGTTGACCGCTCACAAGCTGTGTTGGAGCATAACTTGTTGCTCGACCCCCCGCCAACTTTTGTAAATAAATACGTGTCTTTGTCAATAATTGTTTGAACAATAATTACTTAATTTAACTAGTTCACCAACACGGACCACATTAGGGAAATCTCTCTAGATCATTTTCCAAACACGTTACGAGCGTTCCAGAGAAATAAGGCTGACTTATCTGACTGCCATGATAACTATGGATTTATAGAAATTGGAAACAAATTTAATTAATAAAATAATGATTGATTTGAAAAATGAATAGAGTTATTTACATGGATTCATTTGTTCAATACAATAATGTTTAGTTTGAAGGTTTAAGGAAACGATTATTAAGGTTTACATGAGAGATAGATTTTGGATGATTTCCCGGGTAAACAACGAATGGAGCTATGCTTATACTTATGAATTAATTTTGTGTAAACATGTGGTCATATGAGAAAATAACAGTAGCTTAGTATATGATTTGAGATTCGCAATGAAAGAAGATGGCGATGGTATTAAGAGTGGAACCTAAAACCTCGTGAATGAAAATCAACAACTCTCATATCTCAAACATGGAGTATGTAGAAGATAAGGTGCAGTTAGTGAATAAAACGAAGTTTAGAATTTTGTTACTCATTTCACAATTTTAACTCTAAATTGGATGGTCAACACGCTCAATCAACGTCAATTCTTTGACTGGGCACCAAACTCAGATTTTGACAAAGTTAGGCACCAAATGCAAAAGTGTACAATTTTATAGGCACCAAACTCAAAATATCCCTTCAAATAATGAACTTCTAATCTCTTAAAAAGGTCATAGATTACCTATAATAAAACATGTAAATAAGGAGATAAGGTTTGCATCCGTGAATAACCTCCTAACGATTCTAGGATCTTCTTTAAGCTAGATAATCATTGCAAAATTTGAATAAAATATCATAAACAGAAATGACTCAAGGAAGTCCACCGGCTTCGTTAGATGTCGGAACTCTGTGATCAAGACCAAATCATGAACAAGAAAGACTCCCCTTGAATAAAAAATGTTTATAAAAAATATTTCCGTCCCAAATTACATGTCTAGAGTCTTGAGAGTCGAAAAAATCTTGCATTTTGGATGCATTGACTCAAGGAAGTCTAGTGACTTCGTTAGAATTCGAAATCCTTTTTTATGAAAACAAACTATAAACTAGATAAACTCAGTTTTATTATAAAATTTTCTAAAAAATAAATGCGGTAAAAAATAATACATTTAAAGTCTCTACATGTTATGCAAATTGCATTTCTACGTATGTTGATTCCAAAATTAAAGAGGTTAGTCATCCTTTACATTGAAAATGAGGATGAAACACCCATTGTTAACTGTTCAAATCCTAAAAAATTACCTGTATACTGTGGGGAACTGAAATAAAAAGGTAACAGAAAACGAATGAGGTCATTCCCACTTCGTATGAAGAATTTATGAGCAAAATAGTCGAAAAAGAGATTACACAAAACCTTGGGGACAAAGAGAGTTATATAAGTAGGCAATATTTGTAATAAGGGATATTTTGAGTTTGGTGTCTATAAAATGGCATACCTTTGCCTTTGGTACCCAACTTTGTCCGAATTTGAGTTTGGTGAGGATCCCAATCAAGTAGTTGACTTAACGGATGACTGGTTGATCGTTCACAAGATGTGTTGAAGCACAACTTGTTGCTAGACCCCTTTCCAACTTTTGTAAATAAATACGTGTCTTTGTCAATAATTGTTTGAAGAATAATTATTTAATTTAACTAGTTCACTAACACGAACCGCGTAGGGAAATCTCTCTAGATCATTTTTCAAACACGTTACGAGCGTTCTAGAGAAATAAGGCTAACATAATCTAACTGCCATGATAACTATGGATTTACAGAAAATGGTAATAAATTTAATTAATATAATAATGATTATTTTGAAAAATAAATAGAGTCATTTACATGGATTCATTTGTTCAATACAATAATGGTTAGTTTTAAGGTTTAAGGAAACGATTATTGAGGTTTACATGAGAGATATATTTTGGATAATTTACAGGTAAACAATGAAGGGAGCTATGCTTATACTTTAGATTTAATTTTGTGTAAACAGGTGGTCATATGAGAAAATAACAGTAGCTCTGTGTATGATTTGAGATTTGCAATTAAAGAAGATGGCGATGGTATTAAAAACTGGAACCTAAAACCTCGTGAATGAAAATCAACAACTCTCATTTCTCAAACATAGAATATGTAGAAGATAAGGTGCAGTTAGTGAATAAAACGGAGTTTTGAATTTTATAAGTCATTTCACATTTTTAACTCTAAATTGGATGGTCAACACGGTCAATCAACGCCAATTCATTGGCTGGGCACCAAACGCGAAAGTGTACCATTTTATAGGCACCAAACTCAAAATATCCCTTCTAATAATGAACTTGTAATCTCTTAAAAAGGTCATAGATTACCAATAATAAAACATTTAAATAAGGAGATAAGGTTTGCAACCGTTAATAACTTCTCAACGATTCTAGGATTTTCATTAACCTAGATAATCATTGCAAAATTTGAATAAATTACCATAAACACAAATTACTCAAGGAAGTCCGCAGGCTTCGTTAGATGTCGGAACTCTATAATCAAGACAAAATCATGAAACATAAAGACTCCCCTTTAATAGAAAATGTTCACAGAAAATATTTCTGTCACAAATTACATGTCTAGAGGCTTGAGGGTCGAATAAAGCTTGCATTTTGGATGCATTGACTCAAGGAAATCGAGTGACTTCGTTAGAAGTCGAAATCCTTTTTTTTAAAACCAAACTATAAACTAGATAAACTCAGTTTTATTATAAAATTTTCTTAAAAATGATTGCAGTAAAAAATAATACATTTAAAGGCTCTACATGTTATCCAAATTGCATTTCTACGTATCTTGATTCCAAAAATAAAGAGGGAAGTCGTCCTTTAAATTGAAAATAAGGATGAAACACCAATTCTTAATCGTCCAAATACTAAAAACTTTCCTTTATACTGTGGGGAACAGAAAGACAGAGGTAACAGAAGACGAATCAAGCAGTTGACTTAACGGATGACTGGTTGACCGCTCACAAGCTGTGTTGGAGCATAACTTGATGCTCGACCCCCCGCCAACTTTTGTAAATAAATACGTGTCTCTGTCAATAATTGTTTGAACAATAATTACTTAATTTAACTAGTTCACCAACACGGACCACATTAGGGAAATCTCTCTAGATCATTTTCCAAACACGTTACGAGCGTTCCAGAGAAATAAGGCTGACTTATCTGACTGCCATGATAACTATGGATTTATAGAAATTGGAAACAAATTTAATTAATAAAATAATGATTGATTTGAAAAATGAATAGAGTTATTTACATGGATTCATTTGTTCAATACAATAATGTTTAGTTTGAAGGTTTAAGGAAACGATTATTAAGGTTTACATGAGAGATAGATTTTGGATGATTTCCCGGGTAAACAATGAATGGAGCTATGCTTATACTTTGGAATTAATTTTGTGTAAACATGTGGTCATATGAGAAAATAACAGTAGCTTAGTATATGATTTGAGATTAGCAATGAAAGAAGATGGCGATGGTATTAAGAGTGGAACCTAAAACCTCGTGAATGAAAATCAACAACTCTCATATCTCAAACATGGAGTATGTAGAAGATAAGATGCAGTTAGTGAATAAAACGAAGTTTAGAATTTTGTTACTCATTTCACAATTTTAACTCTAAATTGGATGGTCAACACGCTCAATCAACGTCAATTCTTTGACTGGGCACCAAACTCAGATTTTGACAAAGTTAGGCACCAAATGCAAAAGTGTACAATTTTATAGGCACCAAACTCAAAATATCCCTTCAAATAATGAACTTCTAATCTCTTAAAAAGGTCATAGATTACCTATAATAAAACATGTAAATAAGGAGATAAGGTTTGCATCCGTGAATAACCTCCTAACGATTCTAGGATCTTCTTTAAGCTAGATAATCATTGCAAAATTTGAATAAAATATCATAAACAGAAATGACTCAAGGAAGTCCACCGGCTTCGTTAGATGTCGGAACTCTGTGATCAAGACCAAATCATGAACAAGAAAGACTCCCCTTGAATAAAAAATGTTTATAAAAAATATTTCCGTCCCAAATTACATGTCTAGAGTCTTGAGAGTCGAAAAAATCTTGCATTTTGGATGCATTGACTCAAGGAAGTCTAGTGACTTCGTTAGAATTCGAAATCCTTTTTTATGAAAACAAACTATAAACTAGATAAACTCAGTTTTATTATAAAATTTTCTAAAAAATAAATGCGGTAAAAAATAATACATTTAAAGTCTCTACATGTTATGCAAATTGCATTTCTACGTATGTTGATTCCAAAATTAAAGAGGTTAGTCATCCTTTACATTGAAAATGAGGATGAAACACCCATTGTTAACTGTTCAAATCCTAAAAAATTACCTGTATACTGTGGGGAACTGAAATAAAAAGGTAACAGAAAACGAATGAGGTCATTCCCACTTCGTATGAAGAATTTATGAGCAAAATAGTCGAAAAAGAGATTACACAAAACCTTGGGGACAAAGAGAGTTATATAAGTAGGCAATATTTGTAATAAGGGATATTTTGAGTTTGGTGTCTATAAAATGGCATACCTTTGCCTTTGGTACCCAACTTTGTCCGAATTTGAGTTTGGTGAGGATCCCAATCAAGTAGTTGACTTAACGGATGACTGGTTGATCGTTCACAAGATGTGTTGAAGCACAACTTGTTGCTAGACCCCTTTCCAACTTTTGTAAATAAATACGTGTCTTTGTCAATAATTGTTTGAAGAATAATTATTTAATTTAACTAGTTCACTAACACGAACCGCGTAGGGAAATCTCTCTAGATCATTTTTCAAACACGTTACGAGCGTTCTAGAGAAATAAGGCTAACATAATCTAACTGCCATGATAACTATGGATTTACAGAAAATGGTAATAAATTTAATTAATATAATAATGATTATTTTGAAAAATAAATAGAGTCATTTACATGGATTCATTTGTTCAATACAATAATGGTTAGTTTTAAGGTTTAAGGAAACGATTATTGAGGTTTACATGAGAGATATATTTTGGATAATTTACAGGTAAACAATGAAGGGAGCTATGCTTATACTTTAGATTTAATTTTGTGTAAACAGGTGGTCATATGAGAAAATAACAGTAGCTCTGTGTATGATTTGAGATTTGCAATTAAAGAAGATGGCGATGGTATTAAAAACTGGAACCTAAAACCTCGTGAATGAAAATCAACAACTCTCATTTCTCAAACATAGAATATGTAGAAGATAAGGTGCAGTTAGTGAATAAAACGGAGTTTTGAATTTTATAAGTCATTTCACATTTTTAACTCTAAATTGGATGGTCAACACGGTCAATCAACGCCAATTCATTGGCTGGGCACCAAACGCGAAAGTGTGCCATTTTATAGGCACCAAACTCGAAATATCCCTTCTAATAATGAACTTTTAATCTCTTAAAAAGGTCATCGATTACCTATAATAAAACATGAAAAGAAGGAGATAAGGTTTGCAACCGTTAATAACTTTTCAACGATTATGGGATCTTCTTTAAGCTAGATAATCATTGCAAAATTTGAATAAAATACCATAAACACAAATGACTCAAGGAAGTCCGCAGGCTTCGTTAGATGTCGGAACTCTATGATCAAGACCAAATCATGAAACAGAAAAACTCCCCTTTAATAGAAAATTTTCAGAAAAATATTTCCTGCACAAATTACATGTCTAGAGTCTTGAGAGTCGATAAAAGTTTGCATTTTGGATGCATTGACTCAAGGAAGTCCAGTGACTTCGTTAGAAGTCGAAATCCTTTTTTTAAAACCAAACTATAAACTAGATAAACTCATTTTTATTATAAAATTTTCTAAAAAATGATTTTGGTAAAAAAATAATACATTTAAAGGCTCTACATGTTATCCAAATTGCATTTCTACGTATGTTGATTCCAAAAATAAAGAGGGAAGTCATCCTTTACATTGAAAATAAGGATGAAACACCAATTCTAAGCGTCCAAATCCTGAATATTTTCCTTATACTGTGGGGAACTGGAAGACAGAGGTAACAGGAAAAGAATTAGGTCATTCCCACTTCGTATGAAGAAGTTATGAGCAAAATAGTCGAAAAAGAGATTACACAAAACCTAGGGGGACAAAGAGAGTTATATACTTAGACAATATTTATAATAAGGGGTATTTTTAGTTTGGTGCCTATAAAATGGCACACCTTTTCCTTTGGTACCTAACTTTGTCGGAATTTTAGTTTGGTGTGGGTCCCAACCAAGCAGTTGACTTAACGGATGACTGGTGGACCGTTCACAAGCTGTGTTGGAGCACAACTTGTTGCTCGGCCACCCGCCAAATTTTTTAAATAAATACGTGTCTTTTTGAATAATTGTTTAAACAATCATTATTTAATTAACTATTTCACTAACACGGACCATGGTAGGGAAATCTCTCTAGATCATTTTCCAAACCCGTTACGAGCGTTCCAGAGAAATAAGGCTGACTTATCTGACTTCCATGATAACTATGGATTTACATAAAATGGAAACAAATTTAACTAACACAATAATGATTAATTTGAAAAATGAATAGGGTCATTTACATGGATTCATTTGTTCAATACAATAATGGTTAGTCTGAAGGTTTAAGGAAACGATTATTGGGGTTTACATGAGAGATAGATTTTGGACGATTGACCGGTAAACAATGAAGGGAGATATGCTTATACTTTGGAATTAATTTTGTGTAAACAGGTGGTCATATAAGAAAATAACAGTAGCTCAGTGTATGATTTGAGATTAGCAATGAAAGAAGATGGCAATGGTATTAAGAGTGGAACCTAAAACCTCGTGAAAGAAAATCAACAACTCTCATTTCTCAAACATGGAGTATGTAGAAGATAGGGCGCATTTAGTGAATAAAACGGAGTTTAGAATTTGATTAGACATTTCACATTTTTAACTCTAAATTGGATGGTCAACACGGTCAATCAACGCCAATTCGTTGACTGGACACCAAACTCGGATATTGAAAAAGTTAGGCACCAAACGCGAAAGTGTACAATTTTATAGGCACCAAACTCGAAATATCCCTTCTAATAATGAACTTCTAATCTTTTGAAAAGGTCATAGATTACCTATAATAAAACATGGAAATAAGGAGATAAGGTTTGCAACCGTTAATAATATCTCAACGATTATGGGATCTTCTTTAAGCTAGATAATCATTGCAAAATTTGAATAAAATACCATAAACACAAATGACTCAAGGAAGTCCGTAGGCTTCGTTAGATGTCGGAACTCTATGATCAAGACCAAATCATGAAACAGAAAGACTCCCCTTTAATAAAAAATTTAAGAAAAATATTTCCTGCACAAATTACATGTCTAGAGGCTTGAGTGTCGAAAAAAGCTTGCATTTTGGATGCATTGACTCAAGGAATTCCAGTGACTTCGTTAGAAGTCGAAATCCTGTTTTTAAAACCAAACTATAAACTAGGTAAACTCATTGTTATTATAATATTTTCTAAAAAATTATTGTGGTAAAAAATAATACATTTAAAGGCTCTACATGTTATCCAAATTGCATTTCTACGTATGTTGATTCCAAAAATAAAGAGGGAAGTCATCTTTTACATTGAAAATAAGGATGAAACACCAATTTTTAAGCGTCCAAAACCTAAATTTTTTTCCTGTATACTGTGGGGAACTGAAAGACAGAGGTAACAGAAAAAGAATGAGGTCATTCCCACTTCGTATGAAGAAGTTATGAGCAAAATAGTCGAAAAAGAGATTACACAAAATCTTGGGGGACAAAGAGAGTTACATAAGTAGACAATATTTATAATAAGGGGTATTTTGAGTTTGGTGCCTATAAAATGGCACACCTTTTCCTTTGGTACATAACTTTGTTGGAATTTGAGTTTGGTGTGGGTCCCAATCAAGCAGTTGATTTAACGGATGACTGGTGGACCGTTCACAAGCTATGTTGGAGCACAACTTGTTGCTCGGCCCCCGCCAACTTTTGTAAATAAATACGTGTCTTTGTAAATAATTGTTTAAACAATCATTATTTAATTTAACTAGTTCACTAACACGGACCACGGTAGGGAAATCTCTCTAGATCATTTTCCAAACACGTTACGAGCGTTCCAGAGAAATAAGGCTGACTTATCTTACTGCCATGATAACTATGGATTTAAATAAAATGGAAACAAATTTAAGTAACACAATAATGATTAATTTGAAAAATGAATAGGGTCATTTACATGGATTCATTTGGTCAATACAATAATGGTTAGTCTGAAGGTTTAAGGAAACGATTCTTGGGGTTTACATGAGAGATAGATTTTTTATGATTTACCGGTAAACAATGAAGGGAGCTATGCTTATACATTGGAATTAATTTTGTGTAAACAGGTGTTCATATGAGAAAATAACAGTAGCTCAGTGTATGATTTGAGATTAGCAATGAAAGAAGATGGCAATGGTATTAAGAGTGGTACCTAAAACCTCGTGAATGAAAATCAACAACTCTCATTTCTCAAACATGGAGTATGTAGAAGATAGGGCGCAATTAGTGAATAAAACAGAGTTTAGAATTTTATTAGACATTTCACATTTTTTAACTCTAAATTGGATGGTCAACACGGTCAATAAACGCCAATTCGTTGACTGGGCACCAAACTTAGATATTGACAAAGTTAGGCACCAAACGCGAAAGTGTACCATTTTATAGGCACCAAACTCGAAATATCCCTTCTAATAATGAACTTCTAATCTTATGAAATGGTCATAGTTTACTTGTAATAAAAGATGTAAATAAGGAGATAAGATTTGCAACCGTTAATAACTTCTCAACGATTATGGGATCTTCTTTAAGCTAGATAATCATTGCAAAATTTGAAAAAAATACCATAAACACAAATGACTCAAGGAAGTCCGCAGGCTTCGTTAGATGTCGGAACTCTATGATCAAGACCAAATAATGAAACAGAAAGACTCCCCTTTAAAAGAAAATTTTCAGAAAAATATTTCATGCAAAAATTACATGTCTAGAGGGTTGAGAGTCGAAAAAAGCTTGCATTTTGGATGCATTGACTCAATGAAGTCCAGTGACTTCGTTAGAAGTCGAAATCCTTTTTTTAAAACCAAACTATAAACTAGATAAACTCATTTTTATTATAATATTTTCTAAAAAATTATTGTGGTAAAAAATAATACATTTAAAGGCTCTACATGTTATCCAAATTGCATTTCTACGTATGTTGATTCCAAAAATAAAGAGGGAAGTCATCTTTTACATTGAAAATAAGGATGAAACACCAATTTTTAAGCGTCCAAAACCTAAATTTTTTTCCTGTATACTGTGGGGAACTGAAAGACAGAGGTAACAGAAAAAGAATGAGGTCATTCCCACTTCGTATGAAGAAGTTATGAGCAAAATAGTCGAAAAAGAGATTACACAAAACCTTGGGGGACAAAGAGAGTTACATAAGTAGACAATATTTATAATAAGGGGTATTTTGAGTTTGGTGCCTATAAAATGGAACACCTTTTCCTTTGGTACATAGCTTTGTTGGAATTTGAGTTTGGTGTGGGTCCCAATCAAGCAGTTGACTTAACGGATGGCTGTTGGACCGTTCACAAGCTATGTTGGTGCACAACTTGTTGCTCGCCCCCCCACCAACTTTTGTAAATAAATACGTGTCTTTGTGAATAATTGTTTAAACAATCATTATTTAATTTAACTAGTTCACAAACACGGACCACGGTAGGGAAATCTCTCTAGATCATTTTCCAAACACGTTACGAGCGTTCCAGAGAAATAAGGATGACTTATCTTACTGCCATGATAACTATGGATTTACATAAAATGGAAACAAATTTAATTAACACAATAATGATTAATTTGAAAAATGAATAGGGTCATTTACATGGATTCATTTGTTCAATACAATAATGGTTAGTCTGAAGGTTTAAGGAAACGATTATTGGGGTTTACATGAGAGATAGATTTTGGATGATTTACCGGTAAACAATGAAGGGAGCTATGCTTATACTTTGGATTTAATTTTGTGTAAACAGGTGGTCATATGAGAAAATAACAGTAGCTCAGTGTATGATTTGAGATTAGCAATGAAAGAACATAGTAATGGTATTAAGAGTGGAACCTAAAACATCGTGAATGAAAATCAACAACTCTCATTTCTCAAACATGGAGTATGTAGAAGATAGGGCGCACTTAGTGAATAAAACGGAGGTTAGAATTTTATTAGACATTTCACATTTTTAACTCTAAATTGGATGGTCAACACGGTCAATCAACGCCAATTTGTTGACTTGGCACCAAACTCAGATATTGACAAAGTTAGGCACCAAACGCGAAAGTGTACCATTTTATAGGCACCAAACTCAAAATATCCCTTCTAATAATAAACTTACAATCTTTTAAAAAGGTCATAGATTACCTGTAATAAAACACGGAAAGAAGGAGATAAGGTTTGCAACCGTTAATAACTTCTCAACGATTATGGGATCTTCTTTAAGCTAGATAATCATTGAAAAATTTGAATAAAATACCATAAACACAAATGACTCAAGGAAATCCGCAGGCTTCGTTAGATGTCGGAACTCTATGATCAAGACCAAATCAGGAAACAGAAAGACTCCCCTTTGATAGAAAATTTTCAGAAAAAATATTTCCTGCATAAATTACATGTCTAGAGGCTTGAGAGTCGAAAAAAGCTTGCATTTTGGATGCATTGACTCAAGGAAGTCCTGTGACTTCGTTAGAAGTCGAAATCCTTTTTTTAAAACCAAACTATAAACTAGATAAACTCATTTTTATTATAAAATTTTCTAAAAAATGATTGCGGTAAAAAATAATACATTTAAAGGCTCTACATGTTATCCAAATTGCATTTCTACGTATGTTGATTGCAAACATAAAGAGGGAAGTCATCCTTTACATTGAAAATAAGGATGAAACACCAATTCCTAAGCGTCCAAATCCTAAAAAATTTCCTGTATACTGTGGGGAACTGAAAGACAGAGGTAACAGAAAGAGAATGAGGTCATTCCCACTTCGTATGAAGAAGTTATGAACAAAATAGTCGAAAAAGAGATTACACAAACCCTTGGGGGACAAAGAGAGTTATAAAAGTAGACAATATTTATAATAAGGGTTATTTTAGGTTTGGTGCCTATAAAATGGCACACCTTTGCCTTTGGTACCTAACTTTGTCTGAATTTGAGTTTGGTGTGGGTCCCAATCAACTTTTGTAATAAATCTCTCTAGATCATTTTCCAAACACGTTACGAGCGTTCCGGAGAAATAAGGCTGACTTATCTGACTGCCATGATAACTATGGATTTACATAAAATGGAAACAAATTTAATTAATACAATAATGATTAATTTGAAAAATGAATAGGGTCATTTACATGGATTCATTTGTTCAATACAATAATGGTTAGTTTGAAGGTTTAAGGAGACGATTATTGGGGTTTACATGAGAGATAGATTTTGGATGATTTACCGGTAAACAATGAAGGGAGCTATGCTTATACTTTGGATTTAATTTTGTGTAAACAGGTGGTCATATGAGAAAATAACAGTAGCTCAGTGTATGATTTGAGATTAGCAATGAAAGAAGATAGCAATGGTATTAAGAGTGGAACCTAAAACCTCGTGAATGAAAATCAAGAACTCTCATTTCTCAAACATGGAGTAGGTAGAAGATAGGGCGCACTTAGTGAATAAAACGGAGGTTAGAATTTTATTAGACATTTCACATTTTTAACTCTAAATTGGATGGTCAACACGGTCAATCAACGCCAATTTGTTGACTTGGCACCAAACTTAGATATTGACAAAGTTAGGCACCAAACGCGAAAGTGTACCATTTTATAGGCACCAAACTCAAAATATCCCTTCTAATAATAAACTTACAATCTTTTAAAAAGGTCATAGATTACCTATAATAAAACACGGAAAGAAGGAGATAAGGTTTGCAACCGTTAATAACTTCTCAACGATTATGGGATCTTCTTTAAGCTAGATAATCATTGAAAATTTTGAATAAAATACCATAAACACAAATGACTCAAGGAAATCCGCAGGCTTCGTTAGATGTCGGAACTCTATGATCAAGACCAAATCAGGAAACAGAAAGACTCCCCTTTGATAGAAAATTTTCAGAAAAAATATTTCCTGCATAAATTACATGTCTAGAGGCTTGAGAGTCGAAAAAAGCTTGCATTTTGGATGCATTGACTCAAGGTAGTCTTGTGACTTTGTTAGAAGTCGAAATCCTTTTTTTAAAACCAAACTATAAACTAGATAAACTCATTTTTATTATAAAATTTTCTAAAAAATGATTGCGGTAAAAAATAATACATTTAAAGGCTCTACATGTTATCCAAATTGCATTTCTACGTATGTTGATTCCAAACATAAAGAGGGAAGTCATCCTTTACATTGAAAATAAGGATGAAACACCAATTCCTAAGCGTCCAAATCCTAAAAAATTTCCTGTATACTGTGGGGAACTGAAAGACAGAGGTAACAGAAAGAGAATGAGGTCATTCCCACTTCGTATGAAGAAGTTATGAACAAAATAGTCGAAAAAGAGATTACACAAACCCTTGGGGGACAAAGAGAGTTATATAAGTAGACAATATTTATAATAAGGGTTATTTTAGGTTTGGTGCCTATAAAATGGCACACCTTTGCCTTTGGTACCTAACTTTGCCTGAATTTGAGTTTGGTGTGGGTCCCAATCAACTTTTGTAATAAATCTCTCTAGATCATTTTCCAAACACGTTACGAGCGTTCCGGAGAAATAAGGCTGACTTATCTGACTGCCATGATAACTATGGATTTACATAAAATGGAAACAAATTTAATTAATACAATAATGATTAATTTGAAAAATGAATAGGGTCATTTACATGGATTCATTTGTTCAATACAATAATGGTTAGTTTGAAGGTTTAAGGAGACGATTATTGGGGTTTACATGAGAGATAGATTTTGGATGATTTACCGGTAAACAATGAAGGGAGCTATGCTTATACTTTGGATTTAATTTTGTGTAAACAGGTGGTCATATGAGAAAATAACAGTAGCTCAGTGTATGATTTGAGATTAGCAATGAAAGAAGATAGCAATGGTATTAAGAGTGGAACCTAAAACCTCGTGAATGAAAATCAACAACTCTCATTTCTCAAACATGGAGTATGTAGAAGATAGGGCGCACTTAGTGAATAAAACGGAGGTTAGAATTTAATTAGACATTTCACATTTTTAACTCTAAATTGGATGGTCACCACGGTTAATCAACGCAAATTTGTTGACTTGGCACCAAACTCAGATATTGGCAAAGTTAGGCACCAAACGCGAAAGTGTACCATTTTATAGGCACCAAACTCAAAATATCCCTTCTAATAATAAACTTACAATCTTTTAAAAAGGTCATAGATTACCTATAATAAAACACGGAAAGAAGGAGATAAGGTTTGCAACCGTTAATAACTTCTCAACGATTATGGGATCTTCTTTAAGCTAGATAATCATTGAAAAATTTGAATAAAATACCATAAACACAAATGACTCAAGGAAATCCGCAGGCTTCGTTAGATGTCGGAACTCTATGATCAAGACCAAATCAGGAAACAGAAAGACTCCCCTTTGATAGAAAATTTTCAGAAAAAATATTTCCTGCATAAATTACATGTCTAGAGGCTTGAGAGTCGAAAAAAGCTTGCATTTTGGATGCATTGACTCAAGGAAATCCTGTGACTTCGTTAGAAGTCGAAATCCTTTTTTTAAAACCAAACTATAAACTAGATAAACTCATTTTTATTATAAAATTTTCTAAAAAATGATTGCGGTAAAAAATAATACATTTAAAGGCTCTACATGTTATCCAAATTGCATTTCTATGTATGTTGATTCCAAACATAAAGAGGGAAGTCATCCTTTACATTGAAAATAAGGATGAAACACCAATTCCTAAGCGTCCAAATCCTAAAACTTTTCCTGTATACTGTGGGGAACTGAAAGACAGAGGTAACAGAAAGAGAATGAGGTCATTCCCACTTCGTATGAAGAAGTTATGAACAAAATAGTCGAAAAAGAGATTACACAAACCCTTGGGGGACAAAGAGAGTTATATAAGTAGACAATATTTATAATAAGGGTTATTTTAGGTTTGGTGCCTATAAAATGGCACACCTTTGCCTTTGGTACCTAACTTTGTCTGAATTTGAGTTTGGTGTAGGTCCCAATCAAGCAGTTGACTTAACGGATGACTGGTGGACCGTTCACAAGCTGTGTTGGAGCACAACTTGTTGCTCGGACCCCGCCAACTTTTGTAAATAAATACGTGTCTTTGTGAATAATTGTTTGAACAATCATTATTTAGTTTAACTAGTTCACTAACACGGACAACGGTAGGGAAATCTCTCTAGATTTTCCAAACACGTTACAAGCGTTCCGGAGAAATAAGGCTAACTTATCTGACTGCCATGATAACTATGGATTTGCATAAAATGGAAACAAATTTAATTAATACAATAATGATTAATTTTAAAAATGAATAGGGTCATTTACATGGATTCATTTGTTCAATACAATAAAGGTTAGTTTGAAGGTTTAAGGAAACGATTATTGGGGTTTACATGAGAGATAGATTTTGGATGATTTACCGGTAAACAATGAAGGGAGCTATGCTTATACTTTGGATTTAATTTTGTGTAAACAGGTGGTCATATGAGAAAATAACAGTAGCTCAGTGTATGATTTGAGATTAGCAATGAAAGAAGATAGCAATGGTATTAAGAGTGGAACCTAAAACCTCGTGAATGAAAATCAACAACTCTCATTTCTCAAACATGGAGTATGTAGAAGATAGGGCGCACTTAGTGAATAAAACGGAGGTTAGAATTTTATTAGACATTTCACATTTTTAACTCTAAATTGGATAGTCAACACGGTCAATCAACGCCAATTTGTTGACTTGGCACCAAACTCAGATATTGACAAAGTTAGGCACCAAACGCGAAAGTGTACTATTTTATAGGCACCAAACTCAAAATATCCCTTCTAATAATAAACTTACAATCTTTTAAAAAGGTCATAGATTACCTATAATAAAACACGGAAAGAAGGAGATAAGGTTTGCAACCGTTAATAACTTCTCAACGATTATGGGATCTTCTTTAAGCTAGATAATCATTGAAAAATTTGAATAAAATACCATAAACACAAATGACTCAAGGAAATCCGCAGGCTTCGTTAGATGTCGGAAATCCATGATCAAGACCAAATCAGGAAACAGAAAGACTCCCCTTTGATAGAAAATTTTCAGAAAAAATATTTCCTGCATAAATTTCATGTCTAGAGGCTTGAGAGTCGAAAAAAGCTTGCATTTTGGATGCATTGACTCAAGGAAGTCCTGTGACTTCGTTAGAAGTCGAAATCTTTTTTTTTAAAACCAAACTATAAACTAGATAAACTCATTTTTATTATAAAATTTTCTAAAAAATGATTGCGGTAAAAAATAATACATTTAAAGGCTCTACATGTTATCCAAATTGCATTTCTACGTATGTTGATTCCAAACATAAAGAGGGAAGTCATCCTTTACATTGAAAATAAGGATGAAACACCAATTCCTAAGCGTCCAAATCCTAAAAATTTTCCTGTATACTGTGGGGAACTGAAAGACAGAGGTAACAGAAAGAGAATGAGGTCATTCCCACTTCGTATGAAGAAGTTATGAACAAAATAGTCGAAAAAGAGATTACACAAACCCTTGGGGGACAAAGAGAGTTATATAAGTAGACAATATTTATAATAAGGGTTATTTTAGGTTTGGTGCCTATAAAATGGCACACCTTTGCCTTTGGTACCTAACTTTGTCGGAATTTGAGTTTGGTGTGGGTCCCAATCAACTTTTGTAATAAATCTCTCTATATCATTTTCCAAACACGTTACGAGCGTTCCGGAGAAATAAGGTTGACTTATCTGACTGCCATGATAACTATGGATTTACATAAAATGGAAACAAATTTAATTAATACAATAATGATTAATTTGGAAAATGATTAGGGTCATTTACATGGATTCATTTGTTCAATACAATAATGGTTAGTTTGAAGGTTTAAGGAAACGATTATTGGGGTTTACATGAGAGATAGATTTTGGATGATTTACCGGTAAACAATGAAGGGAGCTATGCTTATACTTTGGATTTAATTTTGTGTAAACAGGTGGTCATATGAGAAAATAACAGTAGCTCAGTGTATGATTTGAGATTAGCAATGAAAGAAGATAGAAATGGTATTAAGAGTGGAACCTAAAACCTCGTGAATGAAAATCAACAACTCTCATTTCTCAAACATGGAGTATGTAGAAGATAGGGCGCACATAGTGAATAAAACGGAGGTTAGAATTTTATTATACATTTCACATTTTTAACTCTAAATTGGATGGTCAACACGGTCAATCAACGCCAATTTGTTGACTTGGCACCAAACTCAGATATTGACAAAGTTAGGCACCAAACGCGAAAGTGTACCATTTTATAGGCACCAAACTCAAAATATCCCTTCTAATAATAAACTTACAATCTTTTAAAAAGGTCATAAATTACCTATAATAAAACACGGAAAGAAGGAGATAAGGTTTGCAACCGTTAATAACTTCTCAACGATTATGGGATCTTCTTTAATCTAGATAATCATTGAAAAATTTGAATAAAATACCATAAACACAAATGACTCAAGGAAATCCGCAGGCTTCGTTAGATGTCGGAACTCTATGATCAAGACCAAATCAGGAAACAGAAAGACTCCCCTTTGATAGAAAATTTTCAGAAAAAATATTTCCTGCATAAATTACATGTCTAGAGGCTTGAGAGTCGAAAAAAGCTCGCATTTTGGATGCATTGACTCAAGGAAGTCCAGTGACTTCGTTAGAAGTCGAAATCCTTTTTTTAAAACCAAACTATAAACTAGATAAACTCATTTTTATTATAAAATTTTCTAAAAAATGATTGCGGTAAAAAATAATACATTTAAAGGCTCTACATGTTATCCAAATTGCATTTCTACGTATGTTGATTCCAAACATAAAGAGGGAAGTCATCCTTTACATTGAAAATAAGGATGAAACACAAATTCCTAAGCGTCCAAATCCTAAAATTTTTCCAGTATACTGTGGGGAACTGAAAGACAGAGGTAACATAAAAAGAATGAGGTCATTCCCACTTCGTATGAAGAAGTTATGAACAAAATAGTCGAAAAAGAGATTACACAAACCCTTGGGGGACAAAGAGAGTTATATAAGTAGACAATATTTATAATAAGGGTTATTTTAGGTTCGGTGCCTATAAAATGGCACACCTTTGCCTTTGGTACCTAACTTTGTCGGAATTTGAGTTTGTTGTAGGTCCCAATCAAGCAGTTGACTTAACGGATGACTGGTGGACCGTTCACAAGTTGTGTTGGAGCACAACTTGTTGCTCGACCCCCGCCAACTTTTGTAAATAAATACGTGTCTTTGTGAATAATTGTTTAAACAATCATTATTTAGTTTAACTAGTTCACTAACACGGACAACGGTAGGGAAATCTCTCTAGATTTTCCAAACACGTTACGAGCGTTCCAGAGAAATAAGGCTGACTTATCTGACTGCCATGATAACTATGGATTTGCATAAAATGGAAACAAATTTAATTAATACAATAATGATTAATTTTAAAAATGAATAGGGTCATTTACATGGATTCATTTGTTCAATACAATAATGGTTAGTTTGAAGGTTTAAGGAAACGATTATTGGGGTTTACATGAGAGATAGATTTTGGATGATTTACCGGTAAACAATGAAGGGAGCTATGCTTATACTTTGGATTTAATTTTGTGTAAACAGGTGGTCATATGAGAAAATAACAGTAGCTCAGTGTATGATTTGAGATTAGCAATGAAAGAAGATAGCAATGGTATTAAGAGTGGAACCTAAAACCTCGTGAATTAAAATCAACAACTCTCATTTCTCAAACATGGAGTATGTAGAAGATAGGGCGCACTTAGTGAATAAAACGGAGGTTAGAATTTTATTAGACATTTCACATTTTTAACTCTAAATTGGATGGTCAACACGGTCAATCAACGCCAATTTGTTTACTTGGCACCAAACTCAGATATTGACAAAGTTAGGCACCAAACGCGAAAGTGTACCATTTTATAGGCACCAAACTCAAAATATCCCTTCTAATAATAAACTTACAATCTTTTAAAAAGGTCATAGATTACCTATAATAAAACACGGAAAGAAGGAGATAAGGTTTGCAACCGTTAATAACTTCTCAACGATTATGGGATCTTCTTTAAGCTAGATAATCATTGAAAAATTTGAATAAAATACCATAAACACAAATGACTCAAGGAAATCCGCAGGCTTCGTTAGATGTCGGAAATCCATGATCAAGACCAAATCAGGAAACAGAAAGACTCCCCTTTGATAGAAAATTTTCAGAAAAAATATTTCCTGCATAAATTACATGTCTAGAGGCTTGAGAGTCGAAAAAAGATTGCATTTTGTCCTGTGACTTCGTTAGAAGTCGAAATCCTTTTTTTTAAAACCAAACTATAAACTAGATAAACTCATTTTTATTATAAAATTTTCTAAAAAATGATTGCGGTAAAAAATAATACATTTAAAGGCTCTACATGTTATCCAAATTGCATTTCTACGTATGTTGATTCCAAACATAAAGAGGGAAGTCATCCTTTACATTGAAAATAAGGATGAAACACCAATTCCTAAGCGTCCAAATCCTAAAAATTTTCCTGTATACTGTGGGGAACTGAAAGACAGAGGTAACAGAAAGAGAATGAGGTCATTCCCACTTCGTATGAAGAAGTTATGAACAAAATAGTCGAAAAAGAGATTACACAAACCCTTGGGGGACAAAGAGAGTTATATAAGTAGACAATATTTATAATAAGGGTTATTTTAGGTTTGGTGCCTATAAAATGGCACACCTTTGCCTTTGGTACCTAACTTTGTCTGAATTTGAGTTTGGTGTAGGTCCCAATCAAGCAGTTGACTTAACGGATGACTGGTGGACCGTTCACAAGCTGTGTTGGAGCACAACTTGTTGCTCGGACCCGCCAACTTTTGTAAATAAATACGTGTCTTTGTGAATAATTGTTTGAACAATCATTATTTAGTTTAACTAGTTCACTAACACGGACAACGGTAGGGAAATCTCTCTAGATTTTCCAAACACGTTACAAGCGTTCCGGAGAAATAAGGCTGACTTATCTGACTGCCATGATAACTATGGATTTGCATAAAATGGAAACAAATTTAATTAATACAATAATGATTAATTTTAAAAATGAATAGGGTCATTTACATGGATTCATTTGTTCAATACAATAATGGTTAGTTTGAAGGTTTAAGGAAACGATTATTGGGGTTTACATGAGAGATAGATTTTGGATGATTTACCGGTAAACAATGAAGGGAGCTATGCTTATACTTTGGATTTAATTTTGTGTAAACAGGTGGTCATATGAGAAAATAACAGTAGCTCAGTGTATGATTTGAGATTAGCAATGAAAGAAGATAGTAATGGTATTAAGAGTGGAACCTAAAACATCGTGAATGAAAATCAACAACTCTCATTTCTCAAACATGGAGTATGTAGAAGATAGGGCGCACTTAGTGAATAAAACGGAGGTTAGAATTTTATTAGACATTTCACATTTTTAACTCTAAATTGGATGGTCAGCACGGTCAATCAACGCCAATTTGTTGACTTGGCACCAAACTCAGATATTGACAAAGTTAGGCACCAAACGCGAAAGTGTTCCATTTTATAGGCACCAAACTCAAAATATCCCTTCTAATAATAAACTTACAATCTTTTAAAAAGGTCATAGATTACCTATAATAAAACACGGAAAGAAGGAGATAAGGTTTGCAACCGTTAATAACTTCTCAACGATTATGGGATCTTCTTTAAGCTAGATAATCATTGAAAAATTTGAATAAAATACCATAAACACAAATGACTCAAGGAAATCCGCAGGCTTCGTTAGATGTCGGAACTCTATGATCAAGACCAAATCAGGAAACAGAAAGACTCCCCTTTGATAGAAAATTTTCAGAAAAAATATTTCCTGCATAAATTACATGTCTAGAGGCTTGAGAGTCGAAAAAAGCTTGCATTTTGGATGCATTGACTCAAGGAAGTCCTGTGACTTCGTTAGAAGTCGAAATCCTTTTTTTAAAACCAAACTATAAACTAGATAAACTCATTTTTATTATAAAATTTTCTAAAAAATGATTCCGGTAAAAAATAATACATTTAAAGGCTCTACGTGTTATCCAAATTTTATTTCTACGTATGTTGATTCCAAACATAAAGAGAGAAGTCATCCTTTACATTGAAAATAAGGATGAAACACCAATTCCTAAGCGTCCAAATCCTAAAAAGTTTCCTGTATACCGTGGGGAACTGAAAGACAGAGGTAACAGAAAGAGAATGAGGTCATTCCCACTTCGTATGAAGAAGTTATGAACAAAATAGTCGAAAAAGAGATTACACAAACCCTTGGGGGACAAAGAGAGTTATATAAGTAGACAATATTTATAATAAGGGTTATTTTAGGTTTGGTGCCTATAAAATGGCACACCTTTGCCTTTGGTACCTAACTTTGTCGGAATTTGAGTTTGGTGTGGGTCCCAATCAACTTTTGTAATAAATCTCTCTAGATCATTTTCCAAACACGTTACGAGCGTTCCGGAGAAATAAGGCTGACTTATCTGACTGCCATGATAACTATGGATTTACATAAAATGGAAACAAATTTAATTAATACAATAATGATTAATTTGAAAAATGAATAGGGTCATTTACATGGATTCATTTGTTCAATACAATAATGGTTAGTTTGAAGGTTTAAGGAAACGATTATTGGGGTTTACATGAGAGATAGATTTTGGATGATTTACCGGTAAACAATGAAGGGAGCTATGCTTATACTTTGGATTTAATTTTGTGTAAACAGGTGGTCATATGAGAAAATAACAGTAGCTCAGTGTATGATTTGAGATTAGCAATGAAAGAACATAGTAATGGTATTAAGAGTGGAACCTAAAACATCGTGAATGAAAATCAACAACTCTCATTTCTCAAACATGGAGTATGTAGAAGATAGGGCGCACTTAGTGAATAAAACGGAGGTTAGAATTTTATTAGACATTTCACATTTTTAACTCTAAATTGGATGGTCAACACGGTCAATCAACGCCAATTTGTTGACTTGGCACCAAACTCAGATATTGACAAAGTTAGGCACCAAACGCGAAAGTGTACCATTTTATAGGCACCAAACTCAAAATATCCCTTCTAATAATAAACTTACAATCTTTTAAAAAGGTCATAGATTACCTATAATAAAACACGGAAAGAAGGAGATAAGGTTTGCAACCGTTAATAACTTCTCAACGATTCTGGGATCTTCTTTAAGCTAGATAATCATTGAAAAATTTGAATAAAATACCATAAACACAAATGACTCAAGGAAATCCGCAGGCTTCGTTAGATGTCGGAACTCTATGATCAAGACTAAATCAGGAAACAGAAAGACTCCCCTTTGATAGAAAATTTTCAGAAAAAATATCTCCTGCATAAATTACATGTCTAGAGGCTTGAGAGTCGAAAAAAGCTTGCATTTTGGATGCATTGACTCAAGGAAGTCCTGTGACTTCGTTAGAAGTCGAAATCCTTTTTTTAAAACCAAACTATAAACTAGATAAACTCATTTTTATTATAAAATTTTCTAAAAAATGATTGCGGTAAAAAATAATACATTTAAAGGCTCTACGTGTTATCCAAATTGCGTTTCTACGTATGTTGATTCCAAACATAAAGAGGGAAGTCATCCTTTACATTGAAAATAAGGATGAAACACCAATTCCTAAGCGCCCAAATCCTAAAAATTTTCCTGTATACTGTGGGGAACTGAAAGACAGAGGTAACAGAAAGAGAATGAGGCCATTCCCACTTCGTATGAAGAAGTTATGAACAAAATAGTCGAAAAAGAGATTACACAAACCCTTGGGGGACAAAGAGAGTTATATAAGTAGACAATATTTATAATAAGGGTTATTTTAGGTTTGGTGCCTATAAAATGGCACACCTTTGCCTTTGGTACCTAACTTTGTCGGAATTTGAGTTTGGTGTGGGTCCCAATCAACTTTTGTAATAAATCTCTCTAGGCCATTTTCCAAACAGGTTACGAGCGTTCCGGAGAAATAAGGCTGACTTATATGACTGCCATGATAACTATGGATTTACATAAAATGGAAACAAATTTAATTAATACAATAATGATTAATTTGAAAAATGAATAGGGTCATTTACATGGATTCATTTGTTCAATACAATAATGGTTAGTTTGAAGGTTTAAGGAAACGATTATTGGGGTTTACATGAGAGATAGATTTTGGATGATTTACCGGTAAACAATGAAGGGAGCTATGCTTATACTTTGGATTTAATTTTGTGTAAACAGGTGGTCATATGAGAAAATAACAGTAGCTCAGTGTATGATTTGAGATTAGCAATGAAATAAGATAGTAATGGTATTAAGAGTGGAACCTAAAACATCGTGAATGAAAATCAACAACTCTCATTTCTCAAACATGGAGTATGTAGAAGATAGGGCGCACTTAGTGAATAAAACGGAGGTTAGAATTTTATTAGACATTTCACATTTTTAACTCTAAATTGGATGGTCAACACGGTCAATCAACGCCAATTTGTTGACTTGGCACCAAACTCAGATATTGACAAAGTTAGGCACCAAACGCGAAAGTGTACCATTTTATAGGCACCAAACTCAAAATATCCCTTCTAATAATAAACTTATAATCTTTTAAAAAGGTCATAGATTACCTATAATAAAACAGGAGATAAGTTTTGCAACCGTTAATAACTTCTCAATGATTATGGGATCTTCTTTAAGCTAGATAATCAATGAAAAATTTGAATAAAATACCATAAACACAAATGACTCAAGGAAATCCGCAGGCTTCGTTAGATGTCGGAACTCTATGATCAAGACCAAATCAAGAAACACAAAGACTCCCCTTTAATAGAAAATTTTCAGAAAAAATATTTCCTGCACAAATTACATGTCTAGAGGCTTGAGAGTCGAAAAAAGCTTGCATTTTGGATGCATTGACTCAAGGAAGTCCAGTGACTTCGTTAGAAGTCGAAATCCTTTTTTTAAAACCAAACTATAAACTAGATAAAATCATTTTTATTATAAAATTTTCTAGAAAATGATTGCGGTAAAAAATAATACATTTAAAGGCTCTACATGTTATCCAAATTGCATTTCTACGTATGTTGATTCCAAACATAAAGAGGGAAGTCATCCTTTACATTGAAAATAAGGATGAAACACCAATTCCTAAGCGTCCAAATCCAAAATATTTTCCAGTATACTGTGGGGAACTGAAAGACAGAGGTAACAGAAAAAGAATGAGGTCATTACCACTTCGTATGAAGAAGTTATGAACAAAATAGTCGAAAAAGAGATTACACAAACCCTTGGGGGACAAAGAGAGTTATATAAGTAGACAATATTTATAATAAGGGTTATTTTAGGTTTGGTGCCTATAAAATGGCACACCTTTGCCTTTGGTACCTAACTTTGTCGGAATTTGAGTTTGGTGTAGGTCCCAATCAAGCAGTTGACTTAACGGATGACTGGTGGACCGTTCACAAGTTGTGTTGGAGCACAACTTGTTGCTCGGCCCCCGCCAACTTTTGTAAATAAATACGTGTCTTTGTGAATAATTGTTTAAACAATCATTATTTAGTTTAACAAGTTCACTAACACGGACAACGGTAGGGAAATCTCTCTAGATTTTCCAAACACGTTACAAGCGTTCCGGAGAAATAAGGCTGACTTATCTGACTGCCATGATAACTATGGATTTGCATAAAATGGAAACAAATTTAATTAATACAATAATGATTAATTTTAAACATGAATAGGGTCATTTACATGGATTCATTTTTTCAATACAATAATGGTTAGTTTGAAGGTTTAAGGAAACGATTATTGGGGTTTACATGAGAGATAGATTTTGGATGATTTACCGGTAAACAATGAAGGGAGCTATGCTTATACTTTGGATTTAATTTTGTGTAAACAGGTGGTCATATGAGAAAATAACAGTAGCTCAGTGTATGATTTGAGATTAGCAATGAAAGAAGATGGCAATGGTATTAAGAGTGGAACCTAAAACCTCGTGAATGAAAATCAACAACTCTCATTTCTCAAATATGGAGTATGTAGAAGATAGGGCGCAGTTAGTGAACAAAACGGAAGTTAGAATTTTATTAGACATTTCACATTTTTAACTCTAAATTGGATGGTCAACACGGTCAATCAACGCCAATTTGTTGACTTGGCACCAAACTCAGATATTGACAAAGTTAAGCACCAAACGCGAAAGTGTACCATTTTATAGGCACCAAACTCAAAATATCCCTTCTAATAATAAACTTATAATCTTTTAAAAAGGTCATAGATTACCTATAATAAAACACGGAAAGAAGGAGATAAGTTTTGCAACCGTTAATAACTTCTCAATGATTATGGGATCTTCTTTAAGCTAGATAATCAATGAAAAATTTGAATAAAATACCATAAACACAAATGACTCAAGGAAATCCGCAGGCTTCGTTAGATGTCGGAACTCTATGATCAAGACCAAATCAGGAAACACAAAGACTCCCCTTTAATAGAAAATTTTCAGAAAAAATATTTCCTGCACAAATTACATGTCTAGAGGCTTGAGAGTCGAAAAAAGCTTGCATTTTGGATGCATTGACTCAAGGAAGTCCAGTGACTTCGTTAGAAGTCGAAATCCTTTTTTTAAAACCAAACTATAAACTAGATAAACTCATTTTTATTATAAAATTTTCTAAAAAATGATTGCGGTAAAAAATAATACATTTAAAGGCTCTACATGTTATCCAAATTGCATTTCTACGTATGTTGATTCCAAACATAAAGAGGGAAGTCATCCTTTACATTGAAAATAAGGATGAAACACAAATTCCTATGCGTCCAAATCCTAAAATTTTTCCAGTATACTGTGGGGAACTGAAAGACAGAGGTAACAGAAAAAGAATGAGGTCATTCCCACTTCGTATGAAGAAGTTATGAACAAAATAGTCGAAAAAGAGATTACACAAACCCTTGGGGGACAAAGAGAGTTATATAAGTAGACAATATTTATAATAAGGGTTATTTTAGGTTCGGTGCCTATAAAATGGCACACCTTTGCCTTTGGTACCTAACTTTGTCGGAATTTGAGTTTGTTGTAGGTCCCAATCAAGCAGTTGACTTAACGGATGACTGGTGGACCGTTCACAAGCTGTGTTGGAGCACAACTTGTTGCTCGACCCCCGCCAACTTTTGTAAATAAATACGTGTCTTTGTGAATAATTGTTTAAACAATCATTATTTAGTTTAACTAGTTCACTAACACGGACAACGGTAGGGAAATCTCTCTAGATTTTCCAAACACGTTACAAGCGTTCCGGAGAAATAAGGTTGACTTATCTGACTGCCATGATAACTATGGATTTGCATAAAATGGAAACAAATTTAATTAATACAATAATGATTAATTTTAAAAATGAATAGGGTCATTTACATGGATTCATTTGTTCAATACAATAATGGTTAGTTTGAAGGTTTAAGGAAACGATTATTGGGGTTTACATGAGAGATAGATTTTGGATGATTTACCGGTAAACAATGAAGGGAGCTATGCTTATACTTTGGATTTAATTTTGTGTAAACAGGTGGTCATATGAGAAAATAACAGTAGCTCAGTGTATGATTTGAGATTAGCAATGAAAGAAGATGGCAATGGTATTAAGGGTGGAACCTGAAACCTCGTGAATGAAAATCAACAACTCTCATTTCTCAAACATGGAGTATGTAGAAGATAGGGCGCAGTTAGTGAACAAAACGGAAGTTAGAATTTTATTAGACATTTCACATTTTTAACTCTAAATTGGATGGTCAACACGGTCAATCAACGCCAATTTGTTGACTTGGCACCAAACTCAGATATTGACAAAGTTAGGCACCAAACGCGAAAGTGTACCATTTTATAGGCACCAAACTCAAAATATCCCTTCTAATAATAAACTTATAATCTTTTAAAAAGGTCATAGATTACCTATAATAAAACACGGAAAGAAGGAGATAAACCGTTAATAACTTCTCAATGATTATGGGATTTTCTTTAAGCTAGATAATCAATGAAAAATTTGAATAAAATACCATAAACACAAATGAATCAAGGAAATCCGCAGGCTTCGTTAGATGTCGGAACTCTATGATCAAGACCAAATCAGGAAACACAAAGAATCCCCTTTAATAGAAAATTTTCAGAAAAAATATTTCCTGCACAAATTACATGTCTAGAGGCTTGAGAGTCGAAAAAAGCTTGCATTTTGGATGCATTGACTCAAGGAAGTCCAGTGACTTCGTTAGAAGTCGAAATCCTTTTTTTAAAACCAAACTATAAACTAGATAAACTCATTTTTATTATAAAATTTTCTAAAAAATGATTGGGGTAAAAAATAATACATTTAAAGGCTCTACATGTTATCCAAATTTCATTTCTACGTATGTTGATTCCAAACATAAAGAGGGAAGTCATCCTTTACATTGAAAATAAGGATGAAACACCAATTCCTAAGCGTCCAAATCCTAAAAATTTTCCAGTATACTGTGGGGAACTGAAAGACAGAGGTAACAGAAAAAGAATGAGGTCATTCCCACATCGTATGAAGAAGTTATGAACAAAATAGTCGAAAAAGAGATTACACAAACCCTTGGGGGACAAAGAGAGATATATACGTAGAGAATATTTATAATAAGGGTTATTTTAGGTTTGGTGCCTATAAAATGGCACACCTTTGCCTTTGGTACCTAACTTTGTCGGAATTTGAGTTTGGTGTAGGTCCCAATCAAGCAGTTGACTTAACGGATGACTGGTGGACCGTTCACAAGTTGTGTTGGAGCACAACTTGTTGCTCGGCCCCCGCCAACTTTTGTAAATAAATACGTGTCTTTGTGAATAATTGTTTAAACAATCATTATCTAGTTTAACTAGTTCACTAACACGGACAACGGTAGGGAAATCTCTCTAGATTTTCCAAACACGTTACAAGCGTTCCGGAGAAATAAGGCTGACTTATCTGACTGCCATGATAACTATGGATTTGCATAAAATGGAAACAAATTTAATTAATACAATAATGATTAATTTTAAAAATGAATATGGTCATTTACATGGATTCATTTGTTCAATACAATAATGGTTAGTTTGAAGGTTTAAGGAAACGATTATTGGGGTTTACATGAGAGATAGATTTTGGATGATTTACCGGTAAACAATGAAGGGAGCTATGCTTATACTTTGGATTTAATTTTGTGTAAACAGGTGGTCATATGAGAAAATAACAGTAGCTCAGTGTATGATTTGAGATTAGCAATGAAAGAAGATGGCAATGGTATTAAGGGTGGAACCTAAAACCTCGTGAATGAAAATCAACAACTCTCATTTCTCAAACATGGAGTATGTAGAAGATAAGGCGCAGTTAGTGAATAAAACGGAGTTTAGAATTTTATTAGACATTTAACATTTTTAACTCTAAATCGGATGGTCTACACGGTGTCAATCAACGCCAATTCGTTGATTGGGCATCAAACTCAGATATTGACAAAGTTAGGCACCAAACGCGAAAGTGTACCATTTTATAGACACCAAACTCGAAATATCCCTTCTAATAATGAACTTCTAATCTATTAAAAAGGTCATAGATTACCTATTATAAAACATGGAAAGAAGGAGATAAGGTTTTCAACTGTTAATAACTTCTCAACGATTCTGGGATCTTCTTTAAGCTAGATAATCATCGCAAAAAATGAATAAAATACCATAAACACAAAAGACTCAAGGAAGTCCGCAGGCTTCGTTAGATGTCGAAACTCTATGATCAATACCAAATCATGAAACAAAAAGACTCCCATTTAATAGAAAAGTTTCAGAAAAAATATTTCCTGCACAAATTACATGTCTAGAGGATTGAGAGTCGAAAAAAGCTTGCATTTTGGATGCATTGACTCAAGGAAGTCCAGTGACTTCGTTAGAAGACGAAATCCTTTTTGTAAAACCAAACTATAAACTAGATAAACTCATTTTTATTATAAAATTTTCTAAAAAATTATTGTGGTAAAAAATAATACATTTAAAGGCTCTACATGTTATCTAAATTGCATTTCTATGTATGTTGATTCCAAAAATAAAGAAGGAAGTCATCCTTTAAATTGAAAATAAGGATGAAACACCAATTTCTAAGCATCCAAATCCTAAACATTTTCCTGAATACTGTGGGGAACTGAAAGACAGAGGTCACAGAAAAAGAATGAGGTCATTCCCACTTCGTATGAAGAAGTTATGAGCAAAATAGTCGAAAAAGAGATTACACAAAACCTTGAGGGACAAAGAGAGTGATAAAAGTAGACAATATGTATAATAAGGGATATTTTGAATTTGTTGCCTATAAAATGGCACACTTTTGCCTTTGGGTACCTAACATTTATCGGAATTTGAGTTTAGTGTGGGTCCCAACCAAGCAGTTGACTTAACGGATGACTGGTGGACCGTTCACAAGCTGTGTTGGAGCACAACTTGTTGCTCGGCCCCCCGCAAAATTTTGTAAATAAATACGTCTTTGTGAATTATTGTTTAAACAATCATTATTTAATTTAATTAGTTCACTAAGATGGACCACGGTAGGGAAATCTCTCTAGATCATTTTCCAAACACGTTACGAGCGTTCCAGAGAAATAAGGCTGACTTATCTGACTGCCATGATAACTGTGGATTTACATAAATGGAAACAAATTTAATTAATACAATAATGATTAATTTGAAAAATTAATAGGGTCATTTACATGGATTCATTTGTTCAATACAATAATGGTTAGTTTGAATGTTTAAGGAAACGATTATTGGGGTTTACATGAGAGATAGATTTTGGATGATTTACGGGTAAACAATGAAGGGAGCTATGCATATACTTTGGATTTAATTTTGTGTAAACAGGTGGTCATATGAGATAAAAACAGTAGCTCAGTGTATGATTTGAGATTAGCAATGAAAGAAGATGGCAATGGTATTAAGGGTGGAACCTAAAACCTCGTGAATGAAAATCAACAACTCTCATTTCTCAAACATGGAGTATGTAGAAGTTAAGGCGCAGTTAGTGAATAAAACGGAGTTTAGAATTTTATTAGACATTTAACATTTTTAACTCTAAATAGGATGGTCTACACGGTGTCAATCAACGCCAATTCGTTGATTGGGCATCAAACTCAGATATTGACAAATTTAGGCACCAAACGCGAAAGTGTACCATTTTATAGGCACCAAACTCGAAATATCCCTTCTAATAATGAACTTCTAATCTATTAAAAAGGTTATAGATTACCTATAATAAAACATGGAAAGAAGGAGATAAGGTTTGCAACCGTTAATAACTTCTCAACGATTATGGAATCTTCTTTAAGCTAGAGAATCATTGCAAAATTTGAATAAAATACCATAAACACAAATGACTCAAGGAAGTCCGCAGGCTTCGTTAGATTTCGAAACTCTATGATCAAGACCAAATCATGAAACAGAAAGACTACCCTTTAATAGAAAATTTTCAGAAAAAATATTTCCTGCACAAATTACATGTCTAGAGGCTTGAGAGTCGAAAAAAGCTTGCATTTTGGATGCATTGACTCAAGGAAGTCCAGTGACTTCGTTAGAAATCGAAATCCTTTTTTTAAAACCAAACTATAAACTAGATAAACTCCTTTTTATTATAAAATTTTCTAAAAAATGATTGTGGTAAAAAATAATACATTTAAAGGCTCTACATGTTATCCAAATTGCATTTCTACGTATGTTGATTCCAAAAATAAAGAGGGAAGTCATCCTTTACATTGAAAATAAGGATGAAACACCAATTTCTAAGCGTCCAAATCCTAAATATTTTCCTGTATACTGTGGGGAACTTAAAGACAGAGGTAACAGAAAAAGAATGAGGTCATTCCCACTTCGTATGAAGAAGTTATGAGCAAAATAGTCGAAAAAGAGATTACACAAAACCTTGGGGGACAAAGAGAGTTATATAAGTAGACAATATTTATAATAAGGGTATTTTGAGTTTGGTGCCTATAAAATGGCACACCTTTGCCTTTGGCACCTAATTTTGTCGGAATTTGAGTTTGGTGTGGGTCCCAACCAAGCAGTTGACTTAACGGATGACTGGTGGACCGTTCACAAGCTGTGTTGGAGCACAAATTGTTGCTCGGCCCCCCGCCAAATTTTGTAAATAAATACGTCTTTGTGAATTATTGTTTAAACAATCATTATTTAATTTAACTAGTTCACTAACACGGACCACGGTAGGGAAATCTCTCTAGATCATTTTCCAAACACGTTACGAGCGTTCCAGAGAAATAAGGCTGACTTATCTAACTACCATGATAACTGTGGATTTACATAAAATGGAAACAAATTTAATTAATACAATAATGATTAATTTGAAAAATTAATAGGGTCATTTACATGGATTCATTTGTTCAATACAATAATGGTTAGTTTGAATGTTTAAGGAAACGATTATTGGGGTTTACATGAGAGATATATTTTGGATGATTTACGGGTAAACAATGAAGAGAGCTATGCTTATACTTTGGATTTAATTTTGTGTAAGCAGGTGGTCATATGGGATAATAATAGTAGCTCAGTGTATGATTTGAGATTAGCAATGAAAGAAGATGGCAATGGTATTAAGGGTGGAACCTAAAACCTCGTGAATGAAAATCAACAACTCTCATTTCTCAAACATGGAGTATGTAGAAGTTAAGGCGCAGTTAGTGAATAAAACGGAGTTTAGAATTTTATTAGACATTTAACATTTTTAACTCTAAATTGGATGGTCTACACGGTGTCAATCAACGCCAATTCGTTGATTGGGCATCAAACTCAGATATTGACAAATTTAGGCACCAAACGCGAAAGTGTACCATTTTATAGGCACCAAACTCGAAATATCCCTTCTAATAATGAACTTCTAATCTATTAAAAAGGTCATAGATTACCTATAATAAAACATGGAAAGAAGGAGATAAGGTTTGCAACCGTTAATAACTTCTCAACGATTATGGAATCTTCTTTAAGCTAGAGAATCATTGCAAAATTTGAATAAAATACCATAAACACAAATGACTCAAGGAAGTCCGCAGGCTTCGTTAGATTTCGAAACTCTATGATCAAGACCAAATCATGAAACAGAAAGACTACCCTTTAATAGAAAATTTTCAGAAAAAATATTTCCTGCACAAATTACATGTCTAGAGGCTTGAGAGTCGAAAAAAGCTTGCATTTTGGATGCATTGACTCAAGGAAGTCCAGTGACTTCGTTAGAAATCGAAATCCTTTTTTTAAAACCAAACTATAAACTAGATAAACTCCTTTTTATTATAAAATTTTCTAAAAAATGATTGTGGTAAAAAATAATACATTTAAAGGCTCTACATGTTATCCAAATTGCATTTCTACGTATGTTGATTCCAAAAATAAAGAGGGAAGTCATCCTTTACATTGAAAATAAGGATGAAACACCAATTTCTAAGCGTCCAAATCCTAAATATTTTCCTGTATACTGTGGGGAACTTAAAGACAGAGGTAACAGAAAAAGAATGAGGTCATTCCCACTTCGTATGAAGAAGTTATGAGCAAAATAGTCGAAAAAGAGATTACACAAAACCTTGGGGGACAAAGAGAGTTATATAAGTAGACAATATTTATAATAAGGGTATTTTGAGTTTGGTGCCTATAAAATGGCACACCTTTGCCTTTGGCACCTAATTTTGTCGGAATTTGAGTTTGGTGTGGGTCCCAACCAAGCAGTTGACTTAACGGATGACTGGTGGACCGTTCACAAGCTGTGTTGGAGCACAAATTGTTGCTCGGCCCCCCGCCAAATTTTGTAAATAAATACGTCTTTGTGAATTATTGTTTAAACAATCATTATTTAATTTAACTAGTTCACTAACACGGACCACGGTAGGGAAATCTCTCTAGATCATTTTCCAAACACGTTACGAGCGTTCCAGAGAAATAAGGCTGACTTATCTAACTACCATGATAACTGTGGATTTACATAAAATGGAAACAAATTTAATTAATACAATAATGATTAATTTGAAAAATTAATAGGGTCATTTACATGGATTCATTTGTTCAATACAATAATGGTTAGTTTGAATGTTTAAGGAAACGATTATTGGGGTTTACATGAGAGATATATTTTGGATGATTTACGGGTAAACAATGAAGAGAGCTATGCTTATACTTTGGATTTAATTTTGTGTAAGCAGGTGGTCATATGGGATAATAATAGTAGCTCAGTGTATGATTTGAGATTAGCAATGAAAGAAGATGGCAATGGTATTAAGGGTGGAACCTAAAACCTCGTGAATGAAAATCAACAACTCTCATTTCTCAAACATGGAGTATGTAGAAGATAAGGCGCAGTTAGTGAATAAAACGGAGTTTAGAATTTTATTAGACATTTAACATTTTTAACTCTAAATTGGATGGTCTACACGGTGTCAATCAACGCCAATTCGTTGATTGGGCATCAAACTCAGATATTGACAAAGTTAGGCACCAAACGCGAAAGTGTACCATTTTATAGGCACCAAACTCGAAATATCCCTTCTAATAATGAACTTCTAATCTATTAAAAAGGTCATCGATTAAAAAGGTCATAAATTACCTATAGATTAGAAGTTGATTATTATAAGGGATATTTTGAGTTTGGTGCCTATAAAATGGTACACTTTCGCGTTTGATGCCTAACTTTGTCAATATCTGAGTTTGGTGCCCAGTCAACGAATTGGCGTTGATTGACCGTGTTGACCATCCAATTTAGAGTTAAAAATGTGAAATGTCTAATAAAATTCTAACCTGCTTTTTATTCACTAACTGCGCCCTATCTTCTACATACTCCATGTTTTAGAAATGAGAGTTGTTGATTTTCATTCACGAGGTTTTAGGTTCCACTCTTAATACCATTGCCATCTTCTTTCATTGCTAATCTCAAATCATACACTGAGCTACTGTTATTTTCTCATATGACCACCTGTTTATACAAAATTAAATCCAAAGTATAAGCATAGATCCCTTCATTATTTACCGGTAAATCATCCAAAATCTATCTCTCATGTAAACCCCAATAATCGTTTCCTTAAACCTTCAAACTAACCATTATTGTATTGAAAAAATGAATCCATGTAAATGACCCTATTCATTTTTCAAATTAATCATTATTGTATTAATTAAATTTGTTTCCATTTTATGAAAATCCATAGTTATCATGGAAGTCAGATAAGTCAGCCTTATTTCTCCGGAACGCTCGTAACGTGTTTGGAAAATGCTCTAGATTGATTTCCCTACCGTGGTCCGTGTAAGTGAACTAGTTAAATTAAATAATGATTGTTTAAACAATTATTCACAAAGACACGTATTTATTTACAAAATTTTGCGGGGTCCGAGCAACAAGTTGTGCTCCAACACAGGTTGTGAACGATCCACCAGTCATCCGTTAAGTCAACTGCTTGATTGGGACCCATACCAAACTCAAATTCCGACAAAGTTTAGGTACCATAGGCAAAGGTGTGCCATTTTATAGGCACCAAACTCAAAATACCCCTTATTATAAGTATTGTATACTTATATAACTCTCTTTGTCCCCCAAGGGTTTGTGGAATCTCTTTTTCGACTATATTGCTCATAACTTCTTCATACGAAGTGGGAATGACCTCATTATTTTTTTGTTACCTCTGTCTTTCAGTTCCCCACAGTATACAGGAAAATTTTTAGAATTTGGACGCTTAGCAATTGGTGTTTTATCCTTATTTTCAATGTAAAGGATGACTTCCCTCTTTATTTTTGGAATCAACATACGTAGAAATGCAATTTGGATAACATGTAGAGCCTTTAAATGTATTATTATTTACCACAATCATTTTTTAGAAAATTTTATAATAAAAATGAGTTTATCTAGTTTATAGTTTGGTTTTAAAAAAAGGATTTCGACTTCTAACGAAGTCACTGGACTTATCCTTGAGTCAATGCATCCAAAATGCAAGCTTTTTTCGACTCTCAAGCCTCTAGACATGTAATTTGTGCAGGAAATATTTTTTCTGAAAATTTTCTATTAAAGGGGAGTCTTTCTGTTTCATGATTTGGTGTTGATCATAGAGTTCCGATATCTAACGAAGCCCGCGGACTTCCTTGAGTCATTTGTGTTTATGGTATTTTATTCAAATTTAGCAATGATTATCTAGATTAAAGATGATTCCATAATCGTTGAGAAGTTATTAACGGTTGCAAACCTTATCTCCTTCTTTCCATGTTTTATTATAGGTAATATATGACCTTTTTAAAAGATTAGAAGTTCATTATTAGAAGGGATATTTCGAGTTTGGTGCCTATAATATGGTACACTTTCGCGTTTGGTGCCTAACTTTGTCAATATCTGAGTTTGGTGCCCAGTCAACGAATTGGCGTTGATTGACCGTGTTGACCATCCAATTCAGAGTTAAAAATGTAAAATGTCTAATAGAATTCTAAAATCCGTTTTATTCACTAACTGCGCCCTATCTTCTACATACACCATGTTTGAGAAATGAGAGTTGTTGATTTTCATTCACGAGGTTTTAGGTTCCACTCTTAAGGTCATTGCCATTTACTTTCATTGCTAATATCAAATCATACACTGAGCTAATGTTATTTTCTCATATGACCACCTTTTTACACAAAATTAAATCCAAAGTATAAGCATAGCTCCCTTCATTGTTTACCGGTAAATCATCCAAAATCTATCTCTCATGTAAACCCCAATAATCGTTTCCTTAAACCTTCAAACTAACCATTATTGTACTGAAAAAATGAATCCATGTAAATGACCCTATTCATTTTTCAATTTAATCATTATTGTATTAATTAAATTTGATTCCATTTTATGTAAATCCATAGTTATCATGGCAGTCAGATAAGTCAGCCTTATTTCTCCGGAACACTCGTAACGTGTTTGGAAAATGATCTAGAGAGATTTCCTTACCGTGGTCCGTGTTGGTGAACTAGTTAAATTAAATAATTATTGTTTAAACAATTATTCACAGAGACACATATTTATTTACAAAACTTGGTGGGGGGCCGAGCAACAAGTTGTGCTCCAACGCAGCTTGTGAACGGTCCACCAGTCGTCCGTTAAGTCAACTGCTTTATTGGGACCCACACAAAACTCAAATTCCGACAAAGTTAGGTACCAAAGGCAAAGGTGTGCCATTTTATAGGCACCAAACTCAAAATACCCCTTATTATAAATATTGTCTACTTATATAACTCTCTTTGTCCCCCAAGGGTTTGTGTAATCTCTTTTTCGACTATTTTGCTCATAACTTCTTCATACGAAGTGGCAATGACCTCATTCTTTTTCTGTTACCTCTGTCTTTCAGTTCCCCACAGTATACAGGAAAACAATTTAGGTTTTGGATGCTTAACAATTGGTGTTTCATCCTTATTTTCAATGTAAAAGATGACTTCCCTCTTTATTTTTGGAATCAACATACGTAGAAATGCAATTTGGATAACACGTAGAGCCTTTAAATGTATTATTATTTACCACCATCATTTTTTAAAAAATTTTATAATAAAAATGAGTTTATCTAGTGTATAGTTTGGTTTTAAAAAAAGGATTTCGACTTCTAACGAAGTCACTGGACTTCCTTGAGTCAATGCATCCAAAATGCAAGCTTTTTTCGACTCTCAAGCCTCTAGACATGTAATTTGTGCAGAGAATATTTTTTCTGAAAATTTTCTATTAAATGGGAGTCTTTCTGTTTCATGATTTGGTCTTGATCATAGAGTTCCGACATCTAACGAAGCCTTCGGACTTCTTTGAGTCATCTGTCTTTATGGTATTTTATTCAAATTTTGCAATGATTATCTAGCTTAAAGAAGATCCCATAATCGTTGAGAAGTTATTAACGGTTGAAAACCTTATCTCATTCTTTCAATGTTTTATTGTAGGTAATCTATGACCTTTTTAAAAGATTAGAAGTTCATTATTAGAAGGGATATTTCGAGTTTGGTGCCTATAAAATGGTACACTTTCGCGTTTGGTGCCTAATTTTGTCAATAACAGAGTTTGGTGCCCAGTCAACGAATTGGCATTGATTGACCGTGTTGACCATCCAATTCAGAGTTAAAAATGTAAAATGTCTAATAGAATTCTAAAATCCGTTTTATTCACTAACTGCGCCCTATCTTCTACATACACCATGTTTGAGAAATGAGAGTTGTTGATTTTCATTCACGAGGTTTTAGGTTCCACTCTTAAGGTCATTTCCATCTACTTTCATTGCTAATATCAAATCATACACTGAGCTAATGTTATTTTCTCATATGACCACCTGTTTACACAAAATTAAATCCAAAGTATAAGCATAGCTCCCTTCATTGTTTACCGGTAAATCATCCAAAATCTATCTCTCATGTAAACCCCAATAATCGTTTCCTTAAACCTTCAAACTAACCATTATTATACTGAAAAAATGAATCCATGTAAATGACCCTATTCATTTTTAAATTTAATCATTATTGTATTAATTAAATTTGATTCCATTTTATGTAAATCCATAGTTATCATGGCAGTCAGATAAGTCAGCCTTATTTCTCCGGAACACTCGTAACGTGTTTGGAAAATGATCTAGAGAGATTTCCTTACCGTGGTCCGTGTTGGTGAACTAGTTAAATTAAATAATTATTGTTTAAACAATTATTCACAGAGACACATATTTATTTACAAAAGTTGGTGGGGGGCCGAGCAACAAGTTGTGCTCCAACGCAGCTTGTGAACGGTCCACCAGTCGTCCGTTAAGTCAACTGCTTTATTGGGACCCACACAAAACTCAAATTCCGACAAAGTTAGGTACCAAAGGCAAAGGTGTGCCATTTTATAGGCACCAAACTAAAAATACCCCTTAATTTAAATATTGTCTACTTATATAACTCTCTTTGTCCCCCAAGGGTTTGTGTAATCTCTTTTTCGACTATTTTGCTCATAACTTCTTCATACGAAGTGGGAATGACCTCATTCTTTTTCTGTTACCTCTGTCTTTCAGTTCCCCACAATATACAGGAAAACAATTTAGGTTTTGGACGCTTAACAATTGGTGTTTCATCCTTATTTTCAATGTAAAAGATGACTTCCCTCTTTATTTTTGGAATCAACATACGTAGAAATGCAATTTGGATAACACGTAGAGCCTTTAAATGTATTATTATTTACCACCATCATTTTTTAAAAAATTTTATAATAAAAATGAGTTTATCTAGTGTATAGTTTGGTTTTAAAAAAAGGATTTCGACTTCTAACGAAGTCACTGGACTTCCTTGAGTCAATGCATCCAAAATGCAAGCTTTTTTCGACTCTCAAGCCTCTAGACATGTAATTTGTGCAGGGAATATTTTTTCTGAAAATTTTCTATTAAATGGGAGTCTTTCTGTTTCATGATTTGGTCTTGATCATAGAGTTCCGACATCTAACGAAGCCTGCGGACTTCCTTGAGTCATCTGTGTTTATGGTATTTTATTCAAATTTTGCAATGATTATCTAGCTTAAAGAAGATCCCATAATCGTTGAGAAGTTATTAACGGTTGAAAACCTTATCTCATTCTTTCAATGTTTTATTGTAGGTAATCTATGACCTTTTTAAAAGATTAGAAGTTCATTATTAGAAGGGATATTTCGAGTTTGGTGCCTATAAAATGGTACACTTTCGCGTTTGGTGCCTAATTTTGTCAATAACAGAGTTTGGTGCCCAGTCAACGAATTGGCGTTGATTGACCGTGTTGACCATCCAATTTAGAGTTAAAAATGTGAAATGTCTAAAAAAATTCTAACCTCCGTTTTATTCACTAACTGCGCCCTATCTTCTACATACTCCATGTTTGAGAAATGAGAGTTGTTGATTTTCATTCACGAGGTTTTAGGTTCCACTCTTAATACCATTGCCATCTTCTTTCATTGCTAATCTCAAATCATACACTGAGCTACCCTTATTTTCTCATATGACCACCTGTTTACACAAAATTAAATCCAAAGTATAAGCATAGCTCCCTTCATTGTTTACCAGTAAATCATCCAAAATCTATTTCTCATGTAAACCCCAATAATCGTTTCCTTAAACCTTCAAACTAACCATTATTGTATTGAACAAATGAATCCATGTAAATGACCCTATTCATTTTTCAAATTAATCATTATTGTATTAATTAAATTTGTTTCCATTTTATGTAAATCCATAGTTATCGTGGAAGTCAGATAAGTCAGCCTTATTTCTCCTGAACGCTAGTAACGTGTTTGGAAAATGATATAGAAAGATTTCCCTACCGTGGTCCGTGTTAGTGAACTAGTTAAATTAAATAATGATTGTTTAAACAATTATTCAAAAAGACACGTATTTATTTATAAAACTTGGCGGGGGGCCGAGCAACAAGTTGTGCTCCAATACAGCTTGTGAACGTTCCAACAGTCATCCGTTAAGTCAACTGCTTGATTGGGACCCACACGAAACTCAAATTCCGACAACATTAGGTACCAAAGGCAAAGGTGTGCCATTTTATAGGCACCAAACTCAAAATACCCCTTATTATAAATATTGTCTACTTATATAACTCTCTTTGTCCCCCAAGGGTTTGTGTAATCTCTTTTTCGACTATTTTGCTCATAACTTCTTCATACGAAGTGGGAATGACCTCATTCTTTTTTTGTTACCTCTGTCTTTCAGTTCCCCACAGTATACAGGAAAACAATTTAGGTTTTGGACGCTTAACAATTGGTGTTTCATCCTTATTTTCAATGTAAAAGATGACTTCCCTCTTTATTTTTGGAATCAACATACGTAGAAATGCAATTTGGATAACATGTAGAGCCTTTAAATGTATTATTATTTACCACAATCATTTTTTAGAAAATTTTATAATAAAAATGAGTTTATCTAGTTTATAGTTTGGTTTTAAAAAAAGGATTTCGACTTCTAACGAAGTCACTGGACTTATCCTTGAGTCAATGTATCCAAAATGCAAGCTTTTTTCGACTCTCAAGCCTCTAGACATGTAATTTGTGCAGGAAATATTTTTTCTGAAAATTTTCTATTAAAGGGGAGTCTTTCTGTTTCATGATTTGGTGTTGATCATAGAGTTCCGATATCTAACGAAGCCTGCGGACTTCCTTGAGTCATTTGTGTTTATGGTATTTTATTCAAATTTAGCAATGATTATCTAGATTAAAGAAGATCCCATAATCGTTGAGAAGTTATTAACGGTTGCAAACCTTATCTCCTTCTTTCCATGTTTTATTATAGGTAATCTATGACCTTTTTAAAAGATTAGAAGTTCATTATTAAAAGGGATATTTCGAGTTTGGTGCCTATAAAATGGTACACTTTCGCGTTTGGTGCCTAACTTTGTCAATATCTGAGTTTGGTGCCCAGTCAACGAATTGGCGTTGATTGACCGTGTTGACCATCCAATTCAGAGTTAAAAATGTAAAATGTCTAATAGAATTCTAAAATCCGTTTTATTCACTAACTGCGCCCTATCATCTACATACACCATGTTTGAGAAATGAGAGTTGTTGATTTTCATTCACGAGGTTTTAGGTTCCACTCTTAAGGTCATTGCCATCTACTTTCATTGCTAATATCAAATCATACACTGAGCTAATGTTATTTTCTCATACGACCACCTGTTTACACAAAATTAAATCCAAAGTATAAGCATAGCTCCCTTCATTGTTTACCGGTAAATCATCCAAAATCTATCTCTCATGTAAACCCCAATAATCGTTTCCTTCAACCTTCAAACTAACCATTATTGTACTGAAAAAATGAATCCATGTAAATGACCCTATTCATTTTTCAATTTAATCATTATTGTATTAATTAAATTTGATTCCATTTTATGTAAATCCATAGTTATCATGGCAGTCAGATAAGTCAGCCTTATTTCTCCGGAACGCTCGTAACGTGTTTGGAAAATGATCTAGAGAGATTTCCTTACCGTGGTCCGTGTTAGTGAACTAGTTGAATTAAATAATTATTGTTTAAACAATTATTCACAGAGACACATATTTATTTACAAAACTTGGTGGGGGGCCGAGCAACAAGTTGTGCTCCAACGCAGCTTGTGAACGGTCCACCAGTCGTCCGTTAAGTCAACTGCTTTATTGGGACCCACACAAAACTCAAATTCCGACAAAGTTAGGTACCAAAGGCAAAGGTGTGCCATTTTATAGGCACCAAACTCAAAATACCCCTTATTATAAATATTGTCTACTTATATAACTCTCTTTGTCCCCCAAGGGTTTGTGTAATCTCTTTTTCGACTATTTTGCTCATAACTTCTTCATACGAAGTGGGAATGACCTCATTATTTTTCTGTTACCTCTGTCTTTCAGTTCCCCACAGTATACAGGAAAACAATTTAGGTTTTGGACGCTTAACAATTGGTGTTTCATCCTTATTTTCAATGTAAAAGATGACTTCCCTCTTTATTTTTGGAATCAACATACGTAGAAATGCAATTTGGATAACACGTAGAGCCTTTAAATGTATTATTATTTACCACCATCATTTTTTAAAAAAATTTATAATAAAAATGAGTTTATCTAGTGTATAGTTTGGTTTTAAAAAAAGGATTTCGACTTCTAACGAAGTCACTGGACTTCCTTGAGTCAATGAATCCAAAATGCAAGCTTTTTTCGACTCTCAAGCCTCTAGACATGTAATTTGTGCAGGGAATATTTTTTCTGAAAATTTTCTATTAAATGGGAGTCTTTCTGTTTCATGATTTGGTCTTGATCATAGAGTTCCGACATCTAACGAAGCCTGCGGACTTCCTTGAGTCATCTGTGTTTATGGTATTTTATTCAAATTTTGCAATGATTATCTAGCTTAAAGAAGATCCCATAATCGTTGAGAAGTTATTAACGGTTGAAAACCTTATCTCATTCTTTCAATGTTTTATTGTAGGTAATCTATGACCTTTTTAAAAGATTAGAAGTTCATTATTAGAAGGGATATTTCGAGTTTGGTGCCTATAAAATGGTACACTTTCGCGTTTGGTGCCTAATTTTGTCAATAACAGAGTTTGGTGCCCAGTCAACGAATTGGCGTTGATTGACCGTGTTGACCATCCAATTTAGAGTTAAAAATGTGAAATGTCTAAAAAAATTCTAACCTCCGTTTTATTCACTGCGCCCTATCTTCTACATACTCCATGTTTGAGAAATGAGAGTTGTTGATTTTCATTCACGAGGTTTTAGGTTCCACTCTTAATACCATTGCCATCTTCTTTCATTGCTAATCTCAAATCATACACTGAGCTACCCTTATTTTCTCATATGACCACCTGTTTACACAAAATTAAATCCAAAGTATAAGCATAGCTCCCTTCATTGTTTACCGGTAAATCATCCAAAATCTATTTCTCATGTAAACCCCAATAATCGTTTCCTTAAACCTTCAAACTAACCATTATTGTATTGAACAAATGAATCCATGTAAATGACCCTATTCATTTTTCAAATTAATCATTATTGTATTACTTAAATTTGTTTCCATTTTATGTAAATCCATAGTTATCGTGGAAGTCAGATAAGTCAGCCTTATTTCTCCTGAACGCTAGTAACGTGTTTGGAAAATGATATAGAAAGATTTCCCTACCGTGGTCCGTGTTAGTGAACTAGTTAAATTAAATAATGATTGTTTAA